>NW_024412394.1:22028039-22070400 GCF_014898765.1 Herpailurus yagouaroundi | reverse complement strand
GGTTTCTCCAACTGCCCTTCTTATATGCTAAAGAACATGAGCCCCAGTAAGCACTCAGTAAACAGTTGTTCAATAAATGAAGAGAATCCTCTCTTTTACTCTAATCATGACATCTATATAGCACTATAACACTAGTCCCGACTACTCTTTTATGGAACGATGTGGGCCACAGTAGGTGAATGAATGGATAAATGAGAAAAATGAAAGGAATATGGGGACGATATTTTGAAAATGTTATTTGAGAACACTTTTGTAAACTATAGGGTTTGAAGGCAGATGAAATGACTATAGCACAACCCCATCACAAAGGAGAGGAGAAGTAGGAGAACAGGGCAAAGAGGTCAGACAGGAATGATTTGGCTTTCTCTTGAGGGGTGAATCTTGGCATGGGGCTGAGTAAGGGGCAGCAGGGAACACCCAGAAAGGTTAGGAAATGCCTGGTGTGGGACTTACTCAAAGCTTCTCAAATGCTTCATAGGAGAATCCCAAGCCATGTAGGTATTGTGTTCAACAGAGCAGCATGGGGCTGCTCTGGTGATACTTCAAGAATATCTGAAGAATCTAAGTTGATGGGCCAGAAATAAGTCCTCAAAGCCCATATTTCTCCAGTTTGGTACAGCAAAGGCAGCTGAGAATTTTTGGGACCCAAGGGGGATACAGATGTGGTGACAGGACTGGTTGATTAAATAGGGCTGAGGTTGGGATGGGGATATTGCTGAGTGTAGAAACCTCTTGCAAGAGGCTCTGGCAGGGACCAGAGAGTGCTACAGTGAGTGGCCGTGGCATCCTAATACCCAAAGGACTAGATTCTCAGTGGGCAACAGGCCAGCAAAGACCTTGGGTGTGGCTCTTGTCTGAAACCCCACTGCCTGCTGCCCTGAAGACAGGAACATCTTCCCCTCCATCCAGCCACAACACTGGGAAGGCAGAAATAGCCCTCATTGGGGATTGGACCTTTGAGTTGAATTCATATTCTCTCCAAATCAATTTGGACCAACATACATTGTTTTAAGCTGGAAGGTATCAAGTTATATTTAATTGTTATTTGTATGTTTCTGCTGCCAGTGAAAGTAGGAACAACAGGGCAAGATGAGATGGTTATAGATAATAAAGTTATATGTCTTGTGTGTCTGGTTTGTTGTATGTAAATTTTTGAGGTGACACAAATAATACAAAAGATGAACTCAAATATTGACTAAGTAGATCTAATAATTTCTCATTACTATTTCATAAAAGTACAGTGGGATAGTACTCATCAATGATAAAATAAATGCTAATACATACAACAATCTGAATGAAATGCAAAAACAATGAACAAAAGAAGCCAGGCCCAAAAGAGTGCATATAATTTGTTAATATGAACTTGGGGAATGGGAAAAGTAATTGATATGATAGAAGTCAGAATAGTGATAATTGTGGTTATTGACTGGAAGGGCATGAGGAAACTCTTTGGGGTGATGGGTATGTTCTACATGTAGATCTGGGTGGTAGATAAATAGATGTATACATATGTAAAATTCCACTGAGTTGTCCACATAAGAGTTTCATATTTTATTGTATATAAATAATAAATAAAAGTACTTTTATAAAAAAGGTAGGGGGTAAATGAAGAAAAGCAGTCCTACTCATTTTTCACCCAAAGATTAAGTTAAATTGTCAGAATACACAGCCAAGTGTTGAAAAGTGAATGGTGCCATATAAAAATATATGTGGTGCTTAAGTTTGCCAGAGGTTGACTCAGTCAGGCTCCTGGAATAGTTGAGAGAAGACAGAGATTTAGACATGAGCAATGAGGAAAATGTGTTTTCACCAAAAAGCCCCTTGGGCTTACTCTGACAGCTTCTTTCTCTCCCTTGGAAATTTTTAGATGCATTGTTACCACAGCATTTTTCCAAAACTCTCCTTCTGGAATTGATTTGTCTAAAGACATACTGGCTTCTTTAAAATCAAAACTAAGCTGTCAACACATCTTAATGGCATTTTTTTGGAGAGAAGATTGGTGGTGTAAGTGGCCCTGGAAGACACAGAAATCATGCATGCATATGTTCTGAGTCTTTAGGAAGGTTGCTTGTTTTTGTTGTGGTGTAGTGGGAAGACTGTGTTGGTTTTGACATGAAAAAGATGTGAGGTCAGCTTCCAACTTCACTATTTCCTATCTGGGTGATCTTGGGAAAGTGGCTTGTTCTTTCAGTACCTTTGTTTCTTTACCTGTAAAAAGGATATAATATCTCTTTCACAGATTGGGGTATGAAGATTAGATTAGATCATGTATTGGTGCTTGGCATAGGATAGGCTCCCTATAGATGAGTACTCATTATTATTGCTATTATAAAATTACAGTCACCTACCCAGATATCATCCTCATCAGTCATGGACCTTAGTTCATACGCTTCTGTTCTTTGAGAGTTCTCTTCCTCTTTCCAATCTCAACCCAAACGCTATCTGCCTCAAATCATATTCTGCCTTTTGTCACCTTTGTTACCTTATAAGGCTCTTAAAGGAAGAGTCTTTTCTGTTCACCAGTGTGCCCCACAGAGGGGTGAGCTCAGTGGTATATGGGAAAACACCTAATGTTTGTTAACCTGAAGGATTTGTTAAAAATACAAAGGTTTTAGTAGAGAAAATATATACTATTAACATATTTGCGATGGTTTACACAGTAACCTCTATCAGTTTATTGTATCAACTGCTTATGAACTTCCAGAGAACATTCCCTGAAGTTAGGAAGAGGATATTACAACAAGTACCTTATGGGTGAGATGGTAGTATCTGGGCACTTTCAAGAGTTTGGCTGATACTAAGCCTGTTGTACTAGTTATCTATTGCTGCGTAACAATCTCTCCAAAACTCAACGGCTTAACACAACAATAAATCATTTATTATCTCTCACAGGCAATGAGAGTCAAGAGTTTACAAACAGCTTGGCTGAGTGGTTCTGACTTGAGGTTCCTCGTGGAATTACAGGTAGGTGTCGGATGGTGCTACAGTCGTTGGAAAGCTTGGCTGGAGCTCAAGGTTCCACTTCAGGGGGCTTATGGTTATCAAGTTAGTCCCAGATGTTGTGGGAGACGTCAGTTCCTCTCCATGTGGGCCTCTCTACAGGGTGGCTTAATGTCCTCACAGCACGGCCACTGACATCCCAGAGTTAGCAATTCAAGAAGCCAAGCAGGAGCTACAGTGCCTTTGTGTAGCATTGGAAGTCATGCAATGTGACTTCTGCCACATTCTATTGGTCACACAAACCTACCCTGACTCAGTGTGAAAGCAGGGCATGTGCTGGGCATGTGAAAGCACGATGCAAGGGCATGAATACCATGAGGTGAATATTGTTGGAACCATTTTGGAAGTAGGTACCACATTCTGGCACTAGGGACTAGGTAGAACCTATTCTATATGCTTCCTGCAGGATGGTGAGTTGTACTACATTTGTCTCCACTGAAAGAAGTGCTTTGTTGTGTAGCTGTGGAGATTTTCTTGGCTTTGAGTATGCGTGCCCTCTTGAGTTGTATAACAAAGTAGCCCACTGGAAGGCCCTTAGAAGTCCTGCTTTAGAGAGACTTTTGGACCGGAATAAGGGGACTAGAAATTTAAAAAGCAAAGGACAATGTTAGAAAATACCCTCCTATGGAGCAATCTTTCTGAGGGAGGATTTTTTTCTACTTGTACACAGCTTTATCCCCAGAGTCAGAACAGTGCCTGACATATGATCAATGCTCAAAAAATATATGTGGATAAATAAATGCATGAGTTTGAGACCTGTTTAATAACTGATGTCTAGTACAACTTGTCATAAGAAAACTGTAGGAACCTTAGTCTGTTATGTAAATATACATATGATTTATGATGAGACATTGTTAATCATTAATGTTTAGAAAAGGTTGTTTTGTAGTTAGATGAGTGTTACTTGAAAAATTACCTAAAATATCTGAAACTTAGTTTTATAAAATTATTTTGTATGGCATTTTCTTGTGAAACATCTCTTTTCTTTTTTCTTATTTGTAAATCATTGTCATGGGGAAATAATAGGAAATTGGAAATGCTCTTGGAAACACTGATTCTGGAAATAGAGTTTTTTGTATTTTGATTATTACAGTAAGTTGTAAGTGACTGTTACTATTATATGATGGCAGGCACACTGTAGGAAAACGTCCTTGGTGAAATATGTAAGATAATGAATTTAGTTGCTCTATCTCTATGATATTGAATAATGTATTTTATTTGAATAACTAGCCACAAAAATAGAATGTAGGAGGGGCACCTAGGTGGCTAAGTTGGTTAAGCAACTGGCTCTTGATTTTGAGTCAAGTCATAATCTCACAGTTCATGAGTTCCTGCGTCAGAGTCTGTGCTGATATTGTAGAGCCTGTTGGGGATTCTCTCTTTCTGCATCCCCCCCACCTACCCCTTCCCTGGTCATGTGCACATGTGTGTGCACAGTCTCTCAAAATAAATAAATAAACTTAAAAAAAAGAATGTAGAAAAACTCTGAAGGTAAATTTTAACTCTGAAATTGGGGTTGCTCTTCACAATAAAAACTGGCTGAAATCAACAGTCAAATACCATTATCCACCACTCTCAACTTCCCACTGGTTTATCATCAACGGTTATTGTGAAAATGGCTTTGCTCCTAAGTGGAGGGAGGCATCTGAGAGAGGCTGAGGTAACCTTCATGTCCATTCCAGGAAATGTATCAAGAGCCATGGGCAAAAGCAGATAAACAATGCTCCCCTAACCAGAAAGAATAATGTGTTGTCAAAAATAGAGCTAAGTTTCAGCATTTAAGTTGTGATGGAAGTTGACAGTTTTTGCTTCCATATGCAAGAAAAATGCAATTTTTGAAAGCTTGTCATGAATTATTATTAGGCGTTCTGGAGGTTATTACAATGACAGACTGGGAAGTTAGGGGGTTCTCGGGCAATGGGACTAGAGTGGCAAGTTTGTACTGGTGAACAGCTGCTCCTTAGGACAGAAAACAACATATATTGTGGATCTTTTCAGAGATCAGATACAGACACTCAGTTGCTTATCAAAGTCCTGCCTTGTCTCTTTGGGTGGCCCCAGTGGTGATTACTTTGAAAGGAAATGCTTCCTGTTAGCCTTGGAGACAGATGTTTTATAGGTGGGTCCGTAGGAATGTGGAAATACCACTTTCCTGGGGTTGTCTTGAGAAACAGCCCAAAGTTCTGTTCATATACAGGTCATGGAGTCCCTCCCTTAGCAATTTCCACCTTAAAATTTAATTTGATTTTATCAGCTATGAGTTGTTAACAATGGGTCCTACAGCACTTAGCTCTAGGGGAGTCTCTTTCTGCTGAGGAACTGACTGGGATCCCAGGAAATTTCTGGTTGGACATCTTCTGCAGGATTCCTGCCCCCAAATGCTGAGAACTGACAACAGAAGACCCCATTAGCCCAGAATTTTCAGTTGGTGTGTTGGCAAAAGTATACGTGTGCAAGAAAGAAAGTCCAGATTTTGCTTCCACTAGTCTTATTAATTTGCACGGTGACTTTAGCTTTACAGTTTCTTTCTGTGTCTCCATTTCTCTTTCCATTAAAAGGAGATAATTTTAATTTTAAATTGCTGCTTTCCAGTTCCAGTATGTTCTAGCCAAGCCCCTGTAGGCAAAATACATTTGAGTGTTTTCCCATCTCTAAAATGGAAATAGAAATGACATATAAGCCAGATGGTAAAATTCTAATATATGTGGAAGCATGTTATAAAGCATAAAGCAAGGTATACACATTGATTTTGTCTTGTCAGTGTAAAATCCAGGTGGTTAGCACATAGGCAGGTCAGCTGCCCTCTTCCTAGGGAATTCCTTTGCTCACTTACATGGAGTCAGAGTTAACTGCAGTGTGGATGACTGAGTTTCTTCCTCAGGCCAATGGGATTTGTGAAAGAAGAAATAATATGAAATAATATATTAGAATGAATTGAAGTAAAATAACAAACTCTTGTGTGGTCTAGATGGAATTCAATTATGCCATAATAGTAATCCAGGATATTTACGGCTCTTTTCTAATACAAACCATGTATATGCATGTCTGGAATCAAACATTAATTTTTCCTAAAGTTTGCCTGCTCCTGACTTATCTCCTTCCCCAAGGTACAGAAAAAAAACATGTTATTCCTTTTCTTATTTTCATATGCAAAAACTAGAACCACAGGTGAGAATGTATATGCAGAACTTCCAAACCAGAGTTCAGCATAACTTTGTTTAGCATTAAATACACCCAGTCACTCACTGTTTGGAACTCAGTCATGTAGCAATTGGAATAGGGAAAGGAAAATGACCAGTTTAAAAGCCAGTGACTGTTAATGACACTTCAGGTGGAGAAATGAGCATTCAAGTGGATGTGAGACTAACTTTACATTGGTTTGGACTAGATTGAATTAAAAAAAATTCCAGTATAATTAACATATAGTGTTATATTAGTTTCAGGTGTACAATATAGTGATTCACCAATTCTTTACATTACTCAGTGCTCATCACAAATGTGCTCACAACCCCCTTCACTTATTTCACCCATCCCCTCTCTCCCTCACCTTCCCACTGGTAACCATCAGTGTGTTCTCTACACTTAAGACTTTGTTTTTTGTTGATGTTGTTGCTTTTTCCTTTCCTTGTTTTGTTTCTTTTTTTTAAGCTTATTTATTTATTTTGAGAGAGAGAGAGGGAGAGAGAGAGAGAGAGAGCAAGCAAGAGCATGAGCAGGGGAGAGGCAGAGAGAGGGGGAGAGAGACAGAATCCCAAGCAGGCCCTGTGCTGTCAGCATAGAGCCCGATGCAGGTCTTGATCTCACAAATAATGAGATCATGACCTGAGCTGAGATCAAGAGTCAGACACTTAAGTGACTGAGCCACCCAGGCACCCCCCTTTGTTTTGTCTCTTAAATGAGTGAAATCATATGGTATTTGTCTTTCTCTGGCTTATTTCATTTATCATTATACCCTCTAGATCCATCCATGTTGTTGCAAATGGCAAGATTTAATTTGTTTTTATGGTTGAAAAATATTGCATTGTATACAAATACATCTTTTTTATCCATTCACCTATTGATGGATACGTAGATTGCTTTCATAATTTGGCTATTGTAAATAATACTGCAAAAAACATAGGTGCATATATCTTTTTGAATTAGTGTTTTCTTATTCTTTGAGTAAATATTCAGTGGTGGAATTAGTGGATCATATGGTAATTCTATTTCTAATTTTTTTGAGGAAACTCCATACTCTTTCCCACAGTGACTGCACCAGTTTGCACCCCCCCCCAACAATGTATGAGGGTTCCTTTACCTCCACATCCTCATCAACACTCATTGTGTCTTGTGTTTTTGATTTTAGTCATTCTGACAGGTGTGAGGGGATATCTCATGGTGGTTTTGATTTGCATTCCCCTGATTATTAGTGATTTTGAGCATATTCCATGGGTCTGTTGCCTATCTGTTTGTCTTCTTTGGAGAATGTCTGTTCATGTCTTCTGCCCAATTTTAATTGAATTATTAGGTTTTTATTTGTATGGTTTTGAGTTGTATAAGTACTTTATATATTTTGGATACTAACCCTTTATTGGATATGTCATTTGCAAATATTTTTGTAGATGGGACTTTTAATTTTAATACCTGCAAATGACCCCAAATCAACGGAATATCTCCAAAACGAAGTTAAAAGGGTTTGCTATAGCACATTGTGATGGCAGCACATGGAGAGAAGGAAAACCATTTCTGTGTGTATTCCACTGTATTTAGACATATCAGTAAGCTGGTTACATGTGCATTATCTCAATTTATCCTCACTACATTTCATAGACATTAAAACTGAGGCCTAAGAGGCCCAAGATTACATGGCATGGAATGGAATGTGTGGTTCCAGAGCTGAGACCGTAATCAGAAACCCGGATTAGTGGTTGAGAGCAGGAATTAGGAGTCACAAAGGTAAAGATTCTTAGTATGTTATAACATTTTCATGTCAGCCAAGGACTGTTTATGGGCAGGACGCCTTACAGAAATTATTTATTTTCAGGGGAATATATCCTTTCACTGTCCAGCCTGGGAGGGTGGAAATGAGAACTAGAAGATCTTGGAACATCCCAGGGCTTCATTGAAGGTAGTATTTATTATTGCTATTGTTATTTTTATTATGTAGTGGAGCCCTTGTGAAACCCGTTGGAAATAGTAGCAAAGAGGTTCATTGCCCAGGAAATTTTTAAAACTCAGGTCATACGATATTGTCATGTCCACTCATAGTTGTTATGCTGGCTGATAGAGAAAAACATCTAGGAAAAATGCATTGGTAGAGCATGTTTGGAAGAGAGAAAGAAGTGTGACAATATTTTGGAAGAGTAAGCTGAGGTCTAGCTAAGAACAATTCCATGAAACAAGGGTGGCAAGGGAGGATTCATGGAGACTGAAATGTGGAAAAAGGCATAGAAAGTATTTACTTAGTCAAAACAAAGCAGCTGGTTTTGCCAAAATAACTGGATGGAAAATGATCTACCCATTGTTTTGGACTAGACAGTACCAAATAACTGCTTTGACAGATTTCTTTCTCCCAGTACATTGACCAACATTTTGGCATTGAGTAGACACTACTTAAATCACAGGGCAGAGAGAGGGACCAAGGGGGATCATTTGCAGATACTGGGTCTAGCTAACAATAATGGCGGTAACTTGAATTTGTATAATTCCTTAAAAAGTATTTTCACATAAGTGATCTCATTTGTTTGAGACTGATCTCAGTTTGTGTTTTTGGGTAATTCCCTGTTACATAGCCTTAAGGCAAAAGTGGTTACTGGGAAAAATAGTTGATCTTGGAAATTTATATAATCTCTAAGGCTGGTCTTTCTTCAGGGCTCTGAGGGGAAAATATCTTTAATATCAGAATATTTTCTTTTCATCCATTTGTCCTTGTGCCACTTTAATTACAACTCACAAAGTGAATAGTATCCACATAGACCAAGTAGATAAAGAAAATTGGAAACTTTTCATATTTTCTCTCGTAGCTAGAGAGGCAGTATAGAGAATCAGACTATCCAGGTTTGAACCCAGCCTTTATCTCTTTCTAAATGTGTGAATAGGGGCAAGTTAGACAGCTGCCTTGTGCCTCACTGTTCTTATCTTAAAATGATATGAATTAAAATGATGTCATGGGGTATTCCATTGGCTCTCAAACTTTAGTGGCATCAGAATAACCTGGAGGACCAGTCAGTAGATGGGGGGAAGGGACAGAGAATTTACAGTCCTAACAAGTCCTCAGATGAGACTTGATGTACTTTGAGAATTTGGGGGGTATTCTATGAGTTAATTGTGTAACCAAAGTGCAGAGAACTCAGAATACTACAAGAGTTCAATAAGCATTAGTTGTTGTTATTCCTCTTGTCCTCGTCCTCATCACCATCGCTGTCATCATTACCATTGTCATCAAATAAATGATAGTGAATTGAGTCAATAGCAAGGCAGTCCCCAAGTTCTCCCAGCTAAAATAATAAAATTTACACAAAGTAGAGGCATTTTTCAAGATTCCTGAGCAATTACCAACGAAGAAACTAAACTGGTATCCATGGCAGGTCTCCCTGTGGTTGGCTCAGCCTGGCTTACCCATACAGCTGTGGAAATAAACCAAGACAATCAGATGAGAAAAGTAAAGGCTGTTTATATGACTCTTTATATGTTTATATGACTACCTTACTATAGCAAGGTAGTCAGCCACCACTTGTGTTTTGGCAGACTCGAAGGCAAACAGAAGAGTAGAATAGACAAATCGTGGGAAAAAAGTAAGACTTCTGGTATGCCCTGATTGGAGGCTGTTTGCAGGGGAAAGTGGAAGGCAGGCTATGTAGAATTGGGGAATTCTGTGTGATTGGTTAGGGTGCATATTTGGTTTTCTCTGGTTGGTCCTAATTTTGATGCTGTCAGTTATTAATCAAGTCCTGATCATTTGGGGATGATTGTTAGAGAGTTATTGTTCAGCTTCCTGGATTGTGGCAGAGGTGGCAATCTGACTTCCCACACATTTGACTCATAGCAGGCAGGCTTCCTGGGTTGTTTAATGCAGATAAGGAGTTGATTTCCTATTTAATGCAGATAACCTGTAGATGACTTCAGGTTGTGGGTCAAATTTCAATGTTTATATATGGTCTGGCTATTGTCTATTTTTATATTCAGTCTCTCATAGTGCAGGGACAATCCACAGGGAGAAGTTCTGGCTACATTGACTAGGGATCCAACCCATGTGGCACTTATAATTATTATTACAGCTCACACATTGGCTTTCTTCTGCATCAGTTACTTGTGATCCTAGCTAGGGTTAGTCTCTCTAAGGAAATGACTTACTCTTGGCACACTAGCAAATCAAGGTTTACCAAAACAAAGGAATAGATTCTATAATTTACTAAGTCATAAGCTAATGCCACTTGACAAGCTTCTTGTTGGCCATGCAGCCATTCTTTCACAGGCAACAACCCAACTTCATTGTCATTTATGTTTAACTTATGACTGTCTTGCTCCATACAGCTGCTTTAAGCCACCACACCAGGGTCTAGAAGTAATGACACTTATAACTCAAAATTATTGTGTTTTGTATGTCAGGCTAAAGTGTACAAAAGTGCTTTACATACATCATTTCACTTAATCTACATAGCAATGCTGTAAGGTGGTAAATGATTCAATTGCTCATTTCAAACATGTATGTGAGGTGAGCTTCTGCCACGCCACACCAAAAGGCAATTCTAGGGACCCTAGATGGGTGTTCTGCAATTTAACTCATTCTGACTCTACCTACCCCGAGATAATGTCATATCCCACAGGTTAAGGGGTCAGTCCTACATATCTGCCTCCCCCGCCCCACTTGAGATTCTAGTCACAAGCCCAGGTTGTTACCCATACTTTTGACTGGCTCTAAATCAGAGGCTCCCATGACTCCCTCCTGAGGTTCTATTCATTTGCTAAAGTAGCTCATGGAACTCAGAGAAACATTTTACTTACTCAATTACTGTTTATTAAAAAAAAGAGGATGTAACTCAGGAACAACCAGATAAAAGAGATGCATAGAGTGAGGTACGGGGAAAGGGCGCAGAGCTTCCCTGACCTTTCTAAACATACTCCTCCCCAGAAACTCCATGTGTTCATCAACCGGAAAGTTTTCCAAACACCCTCCTTTTGAGTTTTTATGGAGGCCTCATTACAGAGGCATGATTGATCACATCATTGACCATTGGTGGTTGATTCAATCTCCAGCCCCTTTGCACTCCCTGAAACTCAGAGGGGTAGGATTGAAAGTTCCAACCCTCTAATCACATGGTTGGTTTTCCTGGCACCCAGCCCCCTCTTTAGGTGATTGCCAAAAGCCACCTCATTAACTTAACAAAAGACACCTATATCTTTCTATGCACCTGGGAAATTACAAAGATTTTAGAAGCTTTGTGCCAGCTGGGGATGAAGACCAAATCTCTGGAAACAGGGATGAAGACCAAACAGATCACAATGTCACTGGTGGGTGATAGATATGTTCCTTATCTTGAATGGGTGATGGCTTCATAGGTGTATGTGTTTGTCAAAATTTATCAAATTGCACACTTTAAACTTGTGCAGTTGATTGTATGTTAGTGATACCTCCATAACACTCTTTCAAAACATAAAAAAATGAAACCATAAGTTGGAGGAAAACATGGCAATTTCTTATCTCCGAGTGGGAAGTCCTTCTTAAACATAAGTGCAAAAAAAGTACCATAAAATGAAGAAAAGTTTAAAGAATTAAACTACATGAAAATCTAAAACTTATTAAGGAAAACACAATAGAATGAAAATTAAAGGGCACATGACAAATTGGTAAAATATTGACCAACATGCCCTTGCAATTTTTAAAGTATAAAGAATTTTTACAGAGAAATCAGATGACTAAGAACATGCCAATTGATTAATGGGCAAAGGACATAAATAAGCAATTTGGAAAAGGAGGACTACAAATGGTGAAGAAACATCTAGAAATGTTTAGGCTGTTTAACTGACTTCCTCCATGCCCATCTCCTTACCTACAGCCCTGTAACTTGGGTAGTGCTCATAGAACCAGAGAACAGGGAGGGTGGTGCTCATAATTAAAACTGAGCAGGGTGATAATGTCACTATCTACTTTGTAAAGTCATATGGTAAATTCACTTTTAAAAACTGATATAATTTAGTGTTGACAATGGCGATAGAGGAAAAAAAACACCACCTCATACTGTCCCACTAATGGAAGGACAGGCATGCAGCCCATTTGGAGGACAGGTCGGTGGCATGTATTACAAGCCCTCATATTTTGAGTTAGAAATTCCACACTAGTAATACATCCTAAGAAAATAACTCCAATTTAGGAAAAAATGTTTTACCCAATTCACAGCTAAGTTTGATACCTAAAGGGTGTTTTGAACATCCCACCATCTTACTGATTATCTACGATAGCTCTTCCCAGCCTGGAGCTTGTGTTCTAAAACTTAAGGGGTAATTACTACCCAAATGTTACTTTTCTTTATGATTTACATAGTTAGATAAAGACTATATTTACTATTAACTTATTCTTTTTTTGTGTTTCAGAAATATTAACACTGTATCTTCTGTGTCCATTTGCAAGTAGTTTTATTTCTACAATGCAGCAGTTAATTTGGTTTCTACTAAAAGTCCAGCTTAATAATTTCCAAATTTACTTGGAATGATTTCAAATAAACTCCGAATTATTTCCAAATAATTTTAAATTTTAATGTTTACATTTTAAATTTAAATCCATGAATTACATTTTCTTAAACATGAATGATATATTTTGAGATCAATATATGCTTATATTCAGAGAATTGAGTTTGTTTGTACAATATAGCAAACCAAATATAGTTCTAGACTTCCAGTGGTTTTAACATATAATAGGTTATATTGAACAGAATACTTTAAGAAAAAGCAGATCAGGGGCGCCTGGGTGGCGCAGTCGGTTAAGCGTCCGACTTCAGCCAGGTCACGATCTCGCGGTCTGTGAGTTCGAGCCCCGCGTTGGGCTCTGGGCTGAGGGCTTAGAGCCTGGAGCCTGTTTCCGATTCTGTGTCTCCCTCTCTCTCTGCCCCTCACCCGTTCATGCTCTGTCTCTCTCTGTCCCCAAAATGAATACACGTTGAAAAAAAAATTAAAAAAAAATTATTTTGCCATGTGGTGTTTGATTGTCAAATGAGACAATCAATGAGAAGTTTCATCGGTAAGATTCTTTAAAGTTTCTTTCCTTGAAGAAAATTAATTTTGTGGTATCTTTGCCATGCTGAAATTACAGACGTCTAGATTATCCTATGAATCACTGGCCTATATGTGAAACTTTTATTAAGCTTAGCTCAGGAAACTGGGACCACATGCCACACCTATGATAAAACAGAAGGAGACTAGTTGAGATTCATCCAAAAGTTTTATGCGTTCCGAGTTTGTCATTGCATTAACTACATCTGTGACTTAAGTTTGTGGTATTACTTAGGTATATTGCTACATAAACAACTTTTGTTGAGTGCATATTCTCAGCTGCATACAGAGAACTTATTTCCTGACAAACAACCCTTTTCATTTCCTCTCACCTCTGAACTAAACTGTTGTAAATGTAGAGGGAAAAAAATCAGTTTATATTATTCAGGCAGTAATATTAAATATCAAGAGAGGAAATGGTCCAATGTGGTTATACAGATTTGGCTTTTGACTAGTTACTAATGTGAACTACTTTTCCTGACTGCCTCCACGCTGACTTCCTCCATGCCCATCTCCTTCCCTACAGCCCTGTGACCCTGGTAGAGCTCACAGAACCAGGGAACCGGGGAGGGTCGTGCTCATAATTATCAGATGTGTGAGAGTGTGAGTGTATGACTATATGCACACAAAATATTAAGAAGTTAGTTTTTACAGTTAAAGAATCCTTACACTTGAAATGGCAGTAGATACATGTCATATAATAATCATAATGATAATAGCTATTATGTTTGAGCCTGTGCTATTTGCCTCATGCTATTGTAAGCAATTTGTGAATAGATACTGCTTTTCCCATTTTAAAGATGAGAGAGCTGAGATTAGAGAGGTTATATCACTTGCTCTAGGTCATTCAGCTATAGTAAGTAGGTGGCCAAGCTGGGATTTGAATCCAAGTTTCCTCTGGTCCTAAACCCAGGCTCTGAACTATATGGCCTTTCCTTTTCAAAACTGTGTCCATGAAGCAGGAGCCTTGCTGCTGGGGGAAGATTTGGATTCATCAGGCCAAGTGATCATGGAGCAGCAGACTGTGAGCTCAGTTAGCAGAATTTGCTGATTAGAATTTTTCTCCCTACTTACCACTTGATAATATGCTTTTCAGTTATATATTTTAAAATAGTAGATGTAAAACATACAGTACTGGTAGAGTTCCATTATTTAAAGTTTATTTATTTATTTATTTTGAGAGAGAGAGAGAGAGAGAGCACGCATGCAGAGGGGAAGGGGCAGAGAGAGAGGTAGAGGCAGAATCCCAAGCAGACTTTGCTGCTAGCATAGAGCCTGACATGGGGCTCAAACCCACGAACTGTGAGATCATGACCTGAGTCAAGATCAAGAGTTGGACACTCAACCGAGTGAGCCACCAGGGCACACCGGTAGAGTCCCATATTTACAAAGAATTACAGAGAATATCTCGAAAGAATTTGGGAATCCTTTAAGGAAATAATTCCAAACATTGATAGTTATCAGTTCTTCCAGGTGATTTTTGTAGATAAGATCTAAAGTGTTTCTACCTTTGACATGGTTCCAAATGTATAGGTTTCATCAAACTGAAAGAGGTTTGGTCTTTCTGTGACTCACATTAATGCTTTAATAGTGACTTATTAATTCAACAATATTTCCTTGGCTTTGGGGATTTTGTGGAAAACGTAACAAGCAGAGTCTCTACTTGATTTTTTTTTTTTCCAGTTCAATTACCACTCTTGAGATTGGGAACATGACTTAAAACTAATGGCAAATGAAGAGACAATTATACACTGGCTTTAGGAGTATAAAAGCTATTGAGTCTTATACCTAGAATTCAGTATGAATACTATGATATCAAATTTGAACTGGGATAGATTTTAAAATATGTAAGAATTTTTTAATGAAAAGAACTTGTATTTTAAAAATAGTTGACCTTAAAACTATTTGCAGCTGTCACTATAAAGACAAGTTTATGTACTTGGTTTATATAATGACCAATTTATTTTGACTTATGTAATTAAAGATCTGAGAAATAATTAAAGAATCTGGAAGAAAGGGAGTAAAATGTGAGCCTCTTAAAACAGAAACATTTAAAATGTTCCTAAAGGCAAAATATGAGCTACAGTTTGCATCAGAATGTCAAGTGTCTGCAGCTAATTAATCAACTAATTATTTTCCATATTTGATGTCACAAGTTGGAAGATAAGGGAGTAAAGGTGAATTTTCACTTGTAGAAGATAAAGAGGGGCATTTTGCAAATTGTGATACTGAGCTGAGCTTAATCTGTGTGGACAAAGACATGCACTGTCTTTCTAGATGAGAAGTTATTAAACCTCATGGTCACACTGGGCAGTCTGCAGAAAATTAAAGATCTAATAAGAAAATGTTCAGATCTTTGGCAGAGGAAGAGGTTGTGACCTTTGGAAAGCAAGTCTGCTTAACTTAGACAAAGCAAGATTTAAAGACATTATACAGTTAGGGCTGTTAGAAAAGATGACTCATATTAATTCTTCACTCGCATTCTAGAAACCATGTGATTATGAGTCATAGAAAATGAATTTTTGAATTAATGATGTGAATATAACCAGAATGTGGGTTGGACAAATTTATATATTGTAACAACTACTAGGTTGCTTCCAAGTCATATTTGCATGTAAAATGAGAAAATGTGCTTTTTAATTTTAAAGCAGGTAGTAAATGACCCAACTCCCGATTGTGCAGTGGACAGCCTGACCCCCCGTTTATGGGTTTTTACTGTGACTTTTTTATATTCCTTAAGATTGCAAATTGGTTCCTAATTACCAACTTCCCTCTTCTCAACACGACTCCTCAGCTGCAGGTGCTGCTTTGTGACCAGGCCTTGTACTAAGTGTATTATGTGGATGATTGTTCATTGTTCCTCATAACAATCCTAGGAGAGAAGCATTGTGATCATCTCCATTTACAGTTTTTAAATGTTTATTTCTGAGAGGAGGGAGGGGCAGAGAGAGAGAGAGAGAAAGAGAGAGGGAGAGAGAGAGAGAGGATCTGAAGCAGGCTCTGCACTGACAGCAGACAGCCTGATGAGGGGCTCGAATTCATGATCCACAAGATCATGACCTGAGCCAAAGTCAGATGCTTAACTCACTGAGCCACCCAGATGCCCATCTCCATTTCCATTTTGAAGAAACTGAAGCTCTTAGGACAGTAGCTGGCCCAAGAGTATCTAGTTACTAACTGGTAAAGTCAGGATTTGAGTTTAGGCCTGTTGGATTTGTCGAGTTCATACCTTCAACCATATTCCAAGGTGGGCATAATTCTCTGAAATTATCCAAGTGCCTCATTGACTTCAGACTACCCCTGTCTCCCCTTGGACTCTTCTACTGGGGGACTTATAGCCACTGACCTGTTACCTGATATTTGTTCTTTACCATGGATAGGCTTCTGGAGACATGCTCATTTCCTTATTTTTGAACCTGTTACTTTAGTTTCTTCCATTCCTTAGGTGGAACTGTGTTATTCTATTGTTGAAATTCACTGCAGACCATGTGGCATGAGTCTCATATTTTTACTCGCTTTTAATGAAATTAGATAATAATTTTTTATTTCTGCCCAATGTATTCCTAAATTTCTGAAATCCAGAGTTCCTCTAAAACCAAGCTGTCCGTGTTTTAAAATATTTACAGAACTTCAGAACATTTGAAGAAAATATGTAATATTAGGAGGCTCACAAAAATAAAATCAAAGTAATTAAGTTTTATATCATCTACTGCAAATTAGAATGTTTAACTTGATCATATTGGTTTATGTAAAAAGGAAAAAAAAATCCATGCTGAAGATGCATGCATTTCCACAAACCATTTCCCAAGTATGTAACTAGAATGGAAGAAATTCCCATTTTCCGTTAAGATTTCCCTCTATCTATTGAGGAGGGCACCTTTTGGGATGAGCACTGGGTGTTGTATGGAAACCAATTTGACAATAAATTTCATATATTGAAAAAAAAAAAAGATTTCCCTCTATCAAGCCCAGGTGTCTGGTGCAAGTAACTTTTGGAGATAGTTTTAGATTTTTCTGTCTAGTCTCAATTAAGACTAAATCACTCCTCTATTGATTACCGTTGTTCCTGATCGAGTCAAGATAGAAATTTATGTTTTTAACTGAACAGATGAGTTGAATTAATGGTTATTTTATTAAAGGTCTTTCAGAATTTCCTAACTTAAAATAGTTACTTTTCTAGCAATAAATGTCTTGAAATATTGTTAGAATCGTTTCAACTGATCACCATGTAACATTGTTAACCAGGGAGAAAGACAGGGCTGTCTTTTTGATTTGTGACACAATATCACTGAATTGCAGTTAGATTTGTTTTTAGAATCTTTCCTCTGGCAAAGTTTGAGAGCCTAGTGAAATGAGGAAGAGGGTAGTTTTATGTAAGAGAAAACAACAGGTAAGCTAGGACCCATGTTGCAGCTACTTTTTGAGAGGGAGAATTATGATTATCTTGTTGCTTCTAACTCAGTATGTTTTTCTAATTTCTCAGGTTTGAATTAACATATGTGAATTATAAAGTATATTTTTAATATAATAAATTTAATCTAAATGAAGAATCCATTATTAAAAAAAACTGCCTTAGATTCCTTTCAGATAGATCAAAAGATTTCAATGCTTAATTATCTTTTTATGTTGTATATATATGCTTAACTAAAATGTATGAAGAGCTTTGATAATGGAAGATAACATATCTAATCAAATATTACATCAAAATAGAATCATGTGTTTCTCCCAGTTTGCTCTTGCCTTGTATTAAAATTCGTAGTCAGTCATCACAACTAATGCTAATTAAATATCTGTTGGAAGAATGACACAGTATATAGAGGGTCTCAATTTTTATATTACTATGATAGAAGTGGATGCAATTTCATGGCTGTCCAGATGTGGTGGGACATCTGGTTCTGTCTCATTTTCCCTTAATCAGGTGTAGGGGTGGGTCTGTCTTCCATGCTGCTGCCATTTTCCTGTCCAGGTGTCTAGGGCCATGTCATGTTCAGGGCCAGTGAATGGAGAGATTGTCCTCCTAGGGGAGTACTAAGCAATGTGTTAGCTCTAGGAACTGGATGCTATTTGGGCTAACAGAGACCACCCTAAACAAGTTCATGATTATTTGATCTCTGAGAGTTTCTCTTTAACCCAGTCAATGTTCAGTCCCTACTGCTTTGAGGAAAGTGGAAAGCAGGAAACAAAGGTGGTAACTTCTTGGAGGGACTCAGCGTCAAACTAGCAAAGCAAGCTTTTCCTGTCCCTAGACTAGATAAAAGAGATAACAGGCTAGTATACAGGGGATACCACCTAGAATGGAGAAGAGTGAGGACAAGATAGACAAACACCAAATCAGTGCCCAATTACTCTTTTCACTAAGGTCCAGTGAGCAGCCTGAATATTGCCCTGGCTTGTCTAGTAGGAATGGCCCTCATTTGTGCCTTAACACATTGCTTAGGATTTACCTGGCACCTTGGGTTAAATATAAACATTGGCAAAAATCAAGTCTTTCATCTATTGCCAACAACAGAGAATTAAGGGATAACTATAACCAATATTCTTGGTAAATTTAGGGATTCTAAGAATCAGAGATAGAAACTGCTAGAATTTACTTGGGGCACTTCGGAACAGTAGTATAGTGTTTGTGAAGAACTGTGAAAAGTATGAGATCTTACCTACTTGCAAGCTCACAAGTTAGCCTGCCACAGTTTTGATGATGGCAGAAGTCACAACTTCTGACTCAGAGACAAAGGAGTTTATTACAGCACAGCAAGCAGCATGTTTGTGTGAGTTCTGTGTGTCCAACGTTCCACTGGGCCAATGTGTTGGGTTTAGATTTGTGCCTATACATGTGGTAGGTTTCATTACAGGAGAGAAGCACTGAACTTAAGGAATCCAATTTTTAAAAAATGACCAGCAAGCATGCCTTCCCTTTGTTCTGGAGGTAGATACCATCTCTAATTTCTAGGACTGATCAGTATATAAATACCCATGGAAATATAGCCTGGAGCAAAACCAGTTAGTGCCTCTGCTCATAAAATGTGCAGAAATGTGAGAGACCCATGAATAATTGATTCCTAACTATATTGTGATGAAGATGGTAGGTGTGTGTGTGTGTGTGTGTGTGTGTGTGTGTGTGTGTGTGTTGTTTTTTTAAGATTTTATTTGTTTTTAAAGTAATCTCTATACCAAACGTGGGGCTTGAACCCAAAGCCCCGAGATAAAGAGTTGCATATGCTCCACTGACTGAGCCCACCAGGCACCCTGAAGGTCACGCTTAATTTGAAGTTTTACAATTTTTACCAGTTCTGTACTCCCAGTGGATGAGCCATTGCATGTAGTGTCTGTGAATTTGGTTTCCTTGTCTGCAAAATTTAGTATTAATTCAGCTAATACATATTAAATGCTCCTGTGTCCAGGCACTGTGGAATAAAAGCAATAATTAAACCAGACAAAAATCCTTCTCCTATGGAGTTTACATTTTACTGGTGTGTATCAATAATTTTAAAAATTTAGAAGATGCTAGGGGCGTTGTGGGTGTCTCAGTCAGTTTAGCATCCGACTCTTGGTTTCAGCTCAGGTCATGATCCCAGCCAGAGTCATGGGATGGAACACTGTGTTGGGTTCTGTGCTGAGTGTGGAGCCTGCTTGAAATTCTCTCTCTCTCTCTCTCTCTCTCTCTCTCTCTCTCTCTCTCTCTCTCCAATAAAAAAAATTCAGAAGATGCTAATGCTCTGGGAAAAAAAATAAAACAAAGCAGAGAAGGGGGAAAGAGAATCCTGGGTGGAATGATGGGAGAGAGCTCATTGTTGTTTTAGAAAAATTTGTTAGGATTTTCTGATAAGGTGACAATTGAGCAGAAGTCTAGAAGAAGTGAAGGTATAAGCCACGTGGATATTAAAGGAAAGAGATTTCCAGGTAAAGGAAACAAAATGTGAAACCCTGAGACAGGTCCTGATTAGTGAGTTGTAGAAATAGCAAAGAGGTCTGTGGCTAGAGTGGAGGGAGAGAGAGGAAGAAGCAGGAGATAGTGTTAGAGAGTTATGTGTGTGTGTGTGTGTGTGTGTGTGTGTGTGTGTGTGTGTAGTTTCAGACAAGTACAAACAATTCCAAGAGGTTTTATTGAAAACTAGGCCCAAGAGGGGCACCTGGGTGGTTCAGTCAGTTGAGTGTCTGACTTCGGCTCTGGCCATGATCTCACAGCCTGTGGGTTTGACCCCATGTTGGGCTTCTGTGCTGACAGCTCAGAGCCTGGAGCCTGCTTTGGACTCTGTGTCTCCCTCTCTCTCTGCCCCTCCCCTGCTCACACTCTGTCTTTCTCTCCTTCAAAAATAAATAAACATTAAAAAAAATTTTTTTAATAAATTAAACCAAAAAAAAAAAAAAAAGAAAAATAGGCCCAAGAAGTGGGATAATAGCTAGTAGGATCGATACTAAATATATACTTTTTGAAGATAGGAGTGTTTACAGCATGTTTGTATGTTGATGAGAATAATCCATTAGAGAAGGAAAAATCAATGATGTCAGAAAAGGTATGGTGGAGAAGGTAAGAGGGAAAGGATCTGGTGTACGCATGGGAAGACTGGTCTTATTTAGATACAAGACTAACTATAATAGGAATAAAGGCAGAGGACATGGGCACAGGTGCAGGATAAGTGGGTGGTGGTGGTTGTAAGAGAGCATGGAAGTTTTCTCTTGATAGTTTTTCCCCCCTGAAATAGTAATCGGAAGTATGGTTGTCAGTTGAGAGTAAGGAGGCAGATGAAGGTTTGAAGGTTTGAAGACCCAACATTTATGAGGAAGAGTCTAGGTGAATGGAAGAGAAAATGTACTAGCAAGTTGTTGGATTTCCAGGTATTACAAAGTGCTAGTGGACACATATTTGACTTACGACCCGTCAAGGTGGTTGAATATTCGTTTTTAGTCACAGGTACAGGGTTAGATTTGACTTCACAGGTACAGGGTTAGGATTAGGCAGAGTTGGATTTAACCAGAGTGACAGTTGAACGAAGAGAATCTAATGAAGAAGGCATGTGACTTGAGGCTCTAGACAAGAGTCTAATTATAATGATGGACCATGGATGTAGAAGAGCATGGATGATGAAGACAGCAGGGATCAGTGAAAAGTATTATTAAGAGATTGAGAATCTGTTGTCTTTGAAGTGTTTTGGAGGGCAGAAGAACTAGAGGGATTGAGCTGGGGAGATAAGAGGTAGTGGTAGAAAAATTCAAATTTGAAATTGAGATCATGGAGAGGTTCATATTTGTCATGGCAAATCTGCCAGTGATATGACCATGCAGGTAGGTAACTGAGATCGCATGAAGGGCACAGTCAACTATGGAAAGAAGGGAGATCGAGGGACTGAGGGTCTGGAATATTGGAATAATCACCTACATGGATCTCGAAATTGCTAGAAGTTACAACAGGAGAAACTGCTGTACAAGGAATTAAAATCCTCACACAGTGAGGAGGACTCACCCAGGGGTCTGCAGCTGGTTGCAACAAGGAGGCATTGTGGTAGTATGAAGGTTGCAGCACAAAGCCATAATGTTATGGGGAGAATTAAAGACATGGACGCTTATCAAATGGGTTGCACGGCACCAGGTGAATGGTAAAGGTCAGTAAGTCATCTTTGAACTTGTAGTTTTAGTTCTAACATGGAAAGAGCTCATAAGTCATCACTCTCATCCTTACAAGAAAAAAAAAGCTGAACAAACTAAAAATCATTGACTTTTCATGACCCATCAGAGAACTGAGCTTGTGGAGCAAACAGCCACCCTGAGATGTGGAGAGAGGTGAATTCAGACATTCACAGGTGGGTTGAGATAGGTGGATTCAGACAGTCACAGCCGAGATTTGCTTAACGGGAGTAGAAGCCACTAGAGCCATAAACTGGTAGGGACATTTGAATGATAATTTTGATGAATTGCTAGAGGTTGAGTGTGGACCAGCATGATAACGAGAAACTCCAGGAGGCTGTGGTCTTCAAATCCTACATGACACTTCTGGAGAAGTAATATGCCTCAATGAGTAGAATAGGCTTACAATTTGGATATTTGCAACACACTCTGCTGCTCAAAAACATCTCAGTATTCATATAAAACTATAATTCTTTTATAAAAATAAGAATAATCTGTTTGAAAATGTATATTTTTGTTTTTTTTTTTTGAAAGAGAGAGAGAGAGATAGAGAGAGAGAGAGAGAGAGAGAGAGAGAGAGAGAGAGAGAGAGAGAGAACTTGAGCAGGGGAGGGGTAGAAAGAGAGAGAACCTCAAACAGGCTCTATGCCCAGAGCAGGGCTAGATCTCAGGGCCCTAAGATCATGACCTGAGCTAAAATCAAGAGCTGGACGCTCAACTGCTCAACTGACTGAGCCACCCAGGTGCCCCCCAAATGTGTATTTTTAATTGTAGTTTTTCTTAGCAAGCATGTAACAAACTTATGACTCCTTTGTAGTTCAAGGACATGTTTGTGTTATTGCAATATAGTAACACTTAATTAAGTACCATGTACAAAAAGAAAATCAGTTAGCAATGACATTACAATTACTGTAAGGTGTGCTTTTAAGCTCCCTTTTCAGGGGAAGGAAAAAGGACCCAATTAGCCTAACTCAGGTAATTGAAAAAAATCTATGTGTAAAAATAGAGGAAGGCAAATACAGAGGGAAGAGAAGGGAAAGAGGAAGAGAGAGAGGAGGGAGGGAGAGAGGAAGGGAGAAAGAAGAGGAGAGAAATAGCAAAGGAAGTGAGGAACAGCTTCTAGAAAACAGGAAATGTAATTTGGAAATGAGAAAGACTCAAGATTCAACCTGGATCTAAAGATAAGCGTTTCTAGTGGCCACTCAGCAGCAGGCATCCAAGATCATCAGTCTTTACTTTCTTCTCATGTATATATTCCTGCAATCAACTGACTGATTCTCTCCATAGGTCTAAATTTAAATTTCAGAGTGAGAGAAACTTGTTGATGCAACCAGTCATCCCTGGCCACATTTGTGAAGAACTTTTGTGTGAAGCTACCTCATAGCTGGTTGGTCAAGCTATGGGTTATCTGTTTTTGTGGGATCCAATCAAGGGGAGGAAGTTAGGCCTGCAGGCCCGGGAGGGCTGTCACAGGTGGAGGACACAGGCACCCTGCTCAGGGAATAGGTCAGGGTGCCTTCATGAGGCAATATCCTTTAAAAGGAGCTGAATGTAGCCTTACTGTACTGTATGGTCAGACACCTAGATAAAAAGGAAAGAATCCATTATTGGGATTGATATTCATGCATTTCCCTTGTTTATAATCAGTCGAAGTGTCTAAATTTATCATGCTGGTATTAAATAATTCCCAGTTGCATTGATTTTTTAAAATTTTTATTCTTTTAGTTTGGCTTCTGTCTTTGCAGTGACATCCCATAATAATGGCAGTGCTCAGGCATTCAATTACATCATGTTTACAGGTGATCCACCATAGGATAAAATGCCAAGGTAGAAAAGAATCTATGTTACTGTATTGCCCTCTAGTGGTATGCTCTTGGGTTAACGGTCACTGTTCTGCCATATGTAGAAAGCAACCTTGTGCACTAATTAAAAGTTATAAAGGAAACTCTTTGCTTCTGTTCTACTTAGAGAATGCATTGTGTAAGAGCCATAATATCACAGTCTCTGCCTATTTCTTACCATGGAAAACCACAAACTAGGCTCATCGAACTCTAATAGACAATTTGAGTTGGAGACTATGGAAACCTTAGTTTTGAAGCTTAGAAACTTTTTGACATTGTTAGAATTATATAACATTAGGAATGAAACAAAATTTAAGACCATTAAATCCAACCCAGTCATTTTACATTTGAGAAAACCAGCTTCAAGATGTAAATATATTACCCAAGGTGCTGCAGATGATTTACAGTAGAACTGAGCCTAGAATCCAAGTTTCCTGCCTCCCAGGCAGGGAATCTTCTTTCACACTTTCACAACTCACATGTTGCAGTTACATTTATTCAATGGGGGGAGGGCTCAAGGTCCTTGATGTTATTTAAAAAAATGTGTCATATCTTGAAAAGGAAAATTAATGCATGGGTTATTTTAAGGAAGGAAGGATATATGCTCTTTCTCTTTTAGGAAAATAATACAATTTAAAAAACCTTATTCTTTTTATTAATTCCATAGCATTATTTCTGGGCAAAGCAGGAGAGAAGGGAAAATAGGCTGGGCAAGGCAGAGGCAAGGGGGGGAGGGCATACAGGAATACCTCTATCCATGTTTCTGTCCTCAGGTGCTTATTCTTATTCAAAGAATATGTTGTGAGGGAGGGTGACTTGACTGGAATATCCATTCCATTCTTATCAGTGATCCGAATGGCTATGCTATGGACTGAATTGTGTTCCCCACCAAATTCACATGCTGAAGCCCTAACCCCCAGTGTGACTATATTTGGAGACAGAGCCTATAAGGAGGTAATTAGGGTTAAGTGAGGTCATAGGGTGGGTCCCTAATCTGATAGAACTATCTTCTTATATGAACAGGAGGAGAGAGAGGGAGAGAGAGAGAGAGAAAGAGAGATAGAGAGGGAGATCTGTCTCTCCACTATGCAAGGACATATCCAAAAGACGCTATCTATAATCCTGGATGTGTTCTCACTAGAACCTAACCATACTGACACCTTGCTATCATTATTTCATTTTAACTTTGAAAATTTTGGAAACTAAGGATCAGAGAGTAACTCACCACCCTTGTAAGTGGTGGAACAAGAAATCAAATCAAGCTTTGTGTGATTCTGAAACCCAGAATCCTTCCAGCCCATTGTACTTTGGCCACGTTAGTTTCCTACCAGCTGTGTTAAAGACATGTGTCATTTGGCCAGTCTTCCTAGTGTAGGAGGCTGTGAACCCAGTGTCTTTACTGACTTCTCTGATGCTTTTGCCACTCTGGACTATACCTTCCTTATAAACCTCTCTTCCCTTGTTTTCTTTGATACCAATTTGTATTGGCTATCTTTTTTCCTAACTAACCCTTCCTTGTCCCTCAAGGACATGCTTTTGTCCCTTTATGTACCTTAGTGGCATTGATGTGTCCCAAATGGTGTTTGTCATTGTTATTTTTGGCAACCTCATGTCTTATACATTATTGTATTTTTTACTACCAGTCATATTCTTTGACCTTCCCAGTAGTTTTCTCTTTCTTTCTTTTTGTCTTGAAGTTTCTCTTGAACTTCAGATCCATGTAGCAAGCATCTGCTGGGTATTTCTATCTGAATCTCTGACAGATACTTCAAAGCAAATTATAAATCTGAACTTAGAAGTTTTCATTCAATGAATGTTCTTACTCAAACTCATCACTCCCTAACAAATACCAACATCCTCTTAATCACCCAAGCAAGAAAACTGAGGGCCAGTCTCAATTCTTTCTCCTACTCCTTCTCCAATCAGTCATCAAAATCTATGTTTTATCACCAAAATAATCACAGACTCCATCCATTCTCTCTTTCTCAACTGCCATTACTCTAGTTGACGAGGTTTCATTGCTTGTTCGCATTAACCTTGTAACTCATCTTTCTGCTTCCATTATTTATCCACTTAAATCTTTCATACTACAGCTAGACTGAATAATCTAAAATGCAAATATGAGTGGTTGCAAAAGAGAAAATTATTTTTTTCAACGTTTATTTATTTTTGGGACAGAGAGAGACAGAGCATGAACGGGGGAGGGGCAGAGAGAGAGGGAGACACAGAATCGGAAACAGGCTCCAGGCTCTGAGCCATCAGCCCAGAGCCCGACGCGGGGCTCGTACTCCCGGACCGCGAGATCGTGACCAGGCTGAAGTCGGATGCTTAACCGACTGCGCCACCCAGGTGCCCCAGAGAAGCTCAGTCTTTAAAACAAGGTCCTTGTAATCTAGATTCTGCTTTTCCTTCCAGCCTCATCTGCAGTCACTTTTACAGCATATTCCAGGTTTGCTTAATTTTTTATAGTTTCCTGTTCACAAAATTTTGTTGTCAGTTCATTATGTTCTTTATTCTATCCATAACTCTTAAGTGCTCACCCTCACTCAGCAAGAATGATGCATATCATGACTCATTTTTTTTTTCAGGACATAGTTAAGGTGTCACCCCCACCAAAAGACTTCCTGATATCACATTAGGCTACATGTCTTTCCTCTATGCTCACACAGAGTCCTGAACATTCCTCTGCCGTTGATGATGCCACTGTAGTTACATGTCTGTCTTCTTTGCTCCTCAATGGAAGTGGAGTCAGGAATCAGCCGAGCATTTAATGAGTCCTCACAAGTGTTTGTTAAGCTGAAGTTTTCTAAGGGCAAGTTTTTTTTTTTTTCAGTCAGAGCCTTCAGTTTCAATATCTTGTGGTTCACTAATTATTTTTACAGATCTATATCTATATCTATACATACAGATATGCATTTGTGATTTTAAATCAAAATGATTAGTTATATAATATGATGACATATACATATATGCACATGTATATGTCTGTATATATGTATAACGTATACATTTACACAGCTATAACCATGTTAGTTAGCTGCTGTCTTTCAAAGTAGAGTAAAACTCTTTTATAAATTTGTAGAGCCATACTGTGGATCCACTTGAAGGAAACTTACCTTATTGAGATCTAACCCTCTCATGAAAATAAGGAATGTAATTTTTCTTTACCCCAACTACGAAGGGTTCTAGCAGCCTTCCCAATGTTCTTTCTTCTTTTCATTGTTTATCGGAGAAAGGACTAGAAAAGGCATTAAAATGCGTGGGGTGGCAATGCAGGGGCCCAAGTGACTCACTGCCAAGGGGCTATGATCTGGACCGCTCCCATCATTATCCCAGGAACACATGTTTTCTAACAAATGCTCTAATCTAACAACTCATATCCTGGAACTGGTCTCTGCTCACTAATCCAAGAATTGTATTCTCTGGTTTATTCTTTTTACTCACGATCTTTGTACATTTGTCTTGGCCAGGAAAAGAGTCATTGTATTCTTTAGAGCTAGAGTTTGATGGGCTAGCACAAAGAGTTTTGAAAGTTTTCTCCTTATCCAAATGGTGTCTTTTAAAATACATTGGTAGGAAATAGAGTCAATACGATTGTATTAACTTTGTTTTTTTAAAAATGTTTATTTATTTTTGAGAGAGAGCGAGTGGGGCAGGGGCAGAGAGAGAGAGGGAGATAGAGGATCTGAACTGGGCTCTGTGCTGATAGCAGAGAGCACAAGGTGGGGCAAAAACTCACCAACTGTGAAATCATGACCCGAGCTGAAGTTGGAACTTTAACCAGCTAAGCCACCCCAGTGTCCCTATGTTGTGTTAACTTTGTAAGGTAACAGATAGTAACAAGACTTACTGTGGTAACAATTTCACCATGTATACAAATGTTGAATCACTATGTTGTACACCTGAACCTAATATAGTATTCTATGTCATTTATACCTCAATACATTTTAAAAAATGCATTGGCATTTCATTGCTAAACCCATACTCTATCTTTTAAAAGATAGCTGAGCAGGGGCACAAGCCATGCAGCCAGTCCCTGGAAAAATGTCCTTTTGCCCGTCATCTCCAGCATGCTTGTTCTCAACATGGTCTAACAATGTGAGACTTTGACATTTACACTGGCAGCTGGACGTCAGCTCTCACTTGGCTAAGCCATCTCTCCCAAGTACCAAGTCCTATAAAGGTACATACAACTAAATTCGAACTTTATTCTTTTCATCTCCTCTTGCCTGGAGCAATTGTGTGATTGATTAATCTAACGTTAATTAAAAGACATTATCCTTAAAAAAAACCCATAAGTGATAGTTATTTATTATTCCTGTTAGCTTGATCAGTTGCAACATCTGAGCCAGGTATTATAACTCACGTTTTAATGTTTATTTATTTTTGGAAGAGAGAGACACGCACACAGAGTGTGAGTGGGTGAGGGGCAGAGAGAGAGAGGGAGACACAGAATCTGAAGCAGGCTCCAGGCTCCGAGCTATCAGCACAGAGCCTGAAGCAGGGCCCTAACTCACAAACCTTGAGATCATGACCTGAGCCGAAGTTGGATGTTTGACTGAGCCACCCAGGTGCCCCTAAAACCCATGTTTTTTTTTTTTTTTTTAAATTTTTTTTTTCAACGTTTATTTATTTTTGCGACAGAGAGAGACAGAGCATGAACGGGGGAGGGGCAGAGAGAGAGGGAGACACAGAATCGGAAACAGGCTCCAGGCTCTGAGCCATCAACCCAGAGCCCGACGCGGGGCTCGAACTCACGGACCGCGAGATCGTGACCTGGCTGAAGTCGGACGCTTAACCGACTGCGCCACCCAGGCGCCCCTAAAACCCATGTTTTAAATGTCTATTCCTAAAGTATGCTCATGGACCAAATAGTCAAATAGATTTCTGGTGAAAGGAAAAAAGATTAACATATATACTAATAGAAATATGTTTATATACTGTGTTTTAAATATTCTATAACATTATAAGTATTAGTAAATATGTAATTATATGTAACATATATATTCAAATATATATTTATATTAAATATATAAATGTATTAATGAATACATATTTCTTCATTTGTTCTGGACATACTCCTTGGCATTAGATGGTAAGGCTTTTGCTATGAGACTTTTTTTTTTTTCACCAGTACCATATTTTATTTATTTATTTTTTATTTATTTTTTTCAGTATACAAAATTTATTGTCAAATTGGTTTCCATACAACACCCAGTGCTCATCCCAAAAAGTGCCCTCCTCAATACCCATCACCCACCCTCCCCTCCCTCCCACCCCCGATCAACCCTCAGTTTGTTCTCAGTTTTTAAGAGTCTCTTATGCTTTGGCTCTCTCCCACTCTAACCTCTTTTTTTTTTTCCTTCCCCTCCCCCATGGATTTCTGTTAAGTTTCTCAGGATCCACATAAGAGTGAAAACATATGATATCTGTCTTTCTCTGTTTGACTTATTTCACTTAGCATCACAGTCTCCAGTTCCATCCATGTTGCTACAAAGGGCCATATTTCATTCTTTCTCATTGCCACATAGTACTCCATTGTGTATATAAACCACAATTTCTTTATCCATTCATCAGTTGATGGACATTTAGGCTCTTTCCATAATCTGGCTATTGTTGAGAGTGCTGCTATAAACATTGGGGTACAAGTGCCCCTATTTTTGCTATAAGACTTAACTAGCTAGACACATTATTTTGACGCAATTATGTATTTGTAAATGGCCTCCAAGTAACTTGTATGAGAATAAAAAGAAAGCCCTTTCCAATACTAGTACTTATATTTAAATAAAATTATTGCTCAGTGATAGTCCTATTAAAGAGTTATCTGGAGGGGCGCCTGGGTGGCTCAGTTGGCTAAGCGTCCGACTTCGGCTCAGGTCACGATCTCACAGCCCGTGAGTTCGAGCCCCGCGTCAGGCTCTGGGCTGATGGCTCAGAGCCTGGAGCCTGTTTCCGATTCTGTGTCTCCCTCTCTCTCTGCCCCTCCCCCGTTCATGCTCTGTCTCTCTCTGTCTCAAAAATAAATAAACGTTAAAAAAAAAATTTAAAAAAAAATTAAAAAAAAAAAGAGTTATCTGGAGAACACTAAAAATACTGATACTCAAACTCGCCTAGAGATTCTGGTTCAGTTTATTTGGAAGGGCTTGAGCATTAGTATTTTTAAAAACTCCCCAGTGCATTCCATTGTGCAGCCAGGATTGATAATAAAGGACTGAGCACAATTAATAACCAATCAAAGGTCAGATGGAAGCCTCTGCATTTGCCGTGTTCCTGTGCCCATCACCCTGGCTAAGATAATATATCAGAAGCATAGCATATCCCAGGGGAATAACAGAAATTGTTGTCATTTTTAAGAATCCTAAGTTGGGCTGCCCAAAAGAATTCTCTATAATGAGGGAAATGTTCTATATCTATCTTGTCAAACAGAGTACCTATCAGCCATGTGTAGCTATTGAGCACTTGACATGTCGCTAAGGCAACTGAGAAACTGAATATACATTTTTTTAAAATTCTTTTTTCCCCAAATTTTTATTTAAATTCTAGTTAACATACAGTGCAATATTGGTTCCAGTAGAAGTCAGTGATTCATCACTTAGATACAACACCCAGTGCTCATCCCAACAAATGCCCTCTTTAATACTCATCACCCATTTATTTAAAAAATTCTTTTCTTTTAACCTTTATTTATTTTTGAGAGAGAGAGAGACAGAACGTGAGCAGGGGAGGAACAGAGAAGGAGACACAGAATCCGAAGCAGGCTCCAGACTCTGAGCTGTCAGCACAGAGCCCGACGCAGGGCTCGAACACACAAACTGTGAGATCATGCCCTGAGCCCAAGTCAGATGCTTAACTGACTGAGCCACCCAGGCGCCCCAAAACTCATCACCCATTTAGCCCATCCCCCACCTACCTCCCTCCATCAACCCTCAGTTTGTTCTCCATCGTTAAAAGTCTCTTATTTTTTGTTCCCCCCTCTTTTTTCCTTCCCACAAATTCATCTGTTTCTTAAATTCTGTATGAATGAAATCATATGGTTTTTGCCTTTCTCTAACTTATTTCATTTAGCATAATACACTGTAGCTCCATCCATGTCATTACAAATGGCAAGGTTTCATTCTTTTTGACATCTGAGTAATATTCTGTTCTGTATACATACCACATCGTTTTATTAATCAGTTAATTAATTAAATTTTAATTTTTTTATACTCAAGTTAGGTAACATAAAGTGTAGTCTTGGCTTTGGGAGTAGAATCCAGTGATTCATCACTTACATATATAACATCCAGGGCTCATCCCAACAAGTGCCCTCCTTAATGCCCATCACTCATTTCCACTTTTTCCACCCCATCAACCCTCAATTTGTTCTCTTTACTTACGAGTCTCTTATGGTTTGCCTCTCTCTCTGCTTTTATTTTATTTTTCCTTCCCTTCCCTTATGATCATATCTGTTAAGTTTCTCAAATTCTACATATGAGTGAAATCATGTGATATTTGTCTTTCTCTGACTTATTTAGCTTAGCATGATACCCTCCAGTTGTTACAAATGGCAAGATTTCATTCTTTTTCATCACTGAGTAGTATGTGTATATATATATATATGTCACATGATGATATATATATGTCCACTGATGAATGGATTATGAAGATGTGGGGTGTGTGTGTATATTTACATATATAAATATATTAATATATTAACATTTATATTATATATATAATATACCACATCTTCATAATCCATTCATCAGTCGATGGACATTTGGGCTCTTTCCACAGTTTGGCTATTGTTGATAATGCTGCTATAAACATTGGGGTGCATGTACCCCTTTGAATATATATTTTTGTATCCTTTTGGTAAATACCTAGTAGAGCAATTGCTGAATCATAGGGTAGTTCTATTTTTAACTTTTTGAAGAACTTTCATACTATTCTCCACAGTGGCTGCAACTATTTGCATTCCCACCATGAGTGCAAGAGCGTTCTCCTTTCTCCACATCCTTACCAAATCCTGTTGTTTCTTATGTTACTTTTAGCTGTTCTGATAGGTGTGAGGTGGTATCTCATCATGATATTGATTTGTATTTCCTTGATGATGAGTGATGTTGAGCATTTTTTCATGTCTAATGGCCATTGGGATGCCTTCTTTGGAAAAATATCTTCGTGTCTTCTGCCTATTTCTTAACTGGATTATCTCTTTGTGGGTGTTGAGTTTGATAAGTATTTTATAGACTTTGGATACTAACGCTGTATATAATATGTCATTTGAAAATATCTTCTCCTATTCTGTAGGCTGCCTTTTAGTTTTGTTGATTGTTTCCTTCACTGTACAGAAGATTTTTATCTTTAAGTCCCAATAGCTCATTTTTGCTTGTTTCCCTTGCCTCTGGCAACATGTCTAGTAAGAATTTGCTCCAGCTGAGGTCAAAGATGTTGCTGCCTGTGTTCTCCTCAAGGATTTTGATAATTTCCTGTCTCACATTTCAGTCTTTCATCCATTTTGAATTTATTTTTGTGTATTGTGTAAGAAAGTGGTCCAGTTTCATTCTTCTGCATGTTGCTGTCCAGTTTTCCTAGCACCATTTGTTGAAGAGACTGTCTTTTTTCCATTGGATATTCTTTCCTGCTTTGTTGAAGATTAGTTGACCACATAGTTGTGGATCCATTTCTGGATTTTCTATTTCTTCTATTGATCTATGAGTCTGTTTTTGTGCCAGTACCATATGGTCTTGATGAATATAGCTTTGTCATAGAGGTTGAAGTCCAGAATCATGATGCCTCCAGCTTTGCTTTTGTTTTTCAGGATTGATTTGGCAATTCAGGGTCTATTGTGGTTCCATAGAAATTTTAGGATTATTTGTTCTAACCCTGTGAAAAATGCTGGTAGTATCTTGATAGGGATTGCATTAAATACAGATTGCTTTGAGAAGTATAGACATTTTAACAATGTTTGTTTTTCCAATCCATGAGCATGGGATGTTTTTCCATTTCTTTGTGTCATCTTCAATTCCTGTCATAAGTGTTCTATAGTTTTCAGAGTACAGATCTTTTACCTCTTGGTTAGGTTTATTCTTATGTATCTTGTGTTTTTTGGTGTAATTATAAATGGGATCGATTCATTGATTTCTTAGTCTGCTGCTTCATTATTGGTGTATACAAATGCAACAGATTTCTATATGTTGATTTTATATCTTGTGACTTTGCTAAATTCATGTAATAGTTCTAGCACTTTTTTAGTATAGTCTTTTGGGATTCCTATATAGAATATCATGTCATCTGCAGATAGTGAATTTTTAACTTCTTCCTTGCCAATTTGGATACCTTTTATTTCTTATTGTCATTTGATTGCTGAGACTAAGACTTCCAGTACTATGTTAAATAGTAATGGTGACAGTGGACATCCCTGTCTTGTTCCTGACTGTAGAGGAAAAGCTCTCAGTTTTTCCCCATTGAGGATAATATTAACTGTGGGTCTTTCATATATGGCCGTTATGATATTGAAGTATATTCACTCTATCTCTACTTTGTTGAGGATTTTTATCAAGAATGAATGCTGTATTTTGTCAAATGCTTTTTCTACATCTATTAACAGCATCGTATGGTTCTTATCCTTTCTTTATTAATGTGGTGTATCATGTTGATTGATTTGTGAATACTGAAACACCCCTGTAGCCCAGGAATGAATCCCACTTGATCTTGATGAATAATTCTTCTAATGTATTGTTGGATTCGATTTGATAGTGTCTTGTTGAGAATATTTGCATCCATGTTCATCAGGGACACTGGCCTGTGCTTCCCCTTTTTAGTGGGTTCTTTGTCTCGTTTTGGAATCAAGGTAATGCTGACTTCATAGAATGAGTTTGGAAGTTTTCCTTCCATATCTTTTTTTAAAAAAACACTTGAGAAGAGTAGGTATTAACTCTTCCTTACATGTCTGGTAGAATTACACTGGGAAGGAATCTGGACCTGGACTTTTGTTTGTTGGGAGATTTTTGATTACTGATTCAATTTCTTTGCTGATTATGGGTCTGTTCAAATTTTCTATTTCTTCCTGTTTCAGTTTTTGTAGTTTGTATGTTTCTAGGAATTTGTCCATTTCTTCCAGATTGCCCAGTTTGTTGGCATATAACTTTTCATGATATTCTTTTATAATTGTTTGTATTTCTGTGGTGTTGGTTGTGATTGCTTATCTTTCATTTATGACTTAATTTATTTGGGTCCCTTCTTTTTTCTTTTTGATAAGTCTGGCTAGGGGTTTATCGATTTTGTTAATTCTTTCCATGAACCAGTTCTTAGTTTTGTTGATCTGCTCTACTGGTTTGTTGTTGTTGTTATTGTTTCTATACCGTTTATTTCTGCTCTCACCTTTATTATTTCCCTTCTTCTGTTGACTTTAGGCTTCATTTGCTATTCCTCTTCTAGCTCCTTTAGATGTAAGGTTAGGTTGTGTATTTGAGACTTTTCTTGCTTTTTGAGTTAGGCCTGTATTGCAATATACTTCCCTCTTAGGACTGTCTTTGCTGCATCCCAAAGGTTTTGGACTATCATGTTTTCATTTTCATTTGCTTCTATATACTTTTTAATTTCTTCCTTAATTTCCTAGTTAATTAATTCGTTCTTTAGTAGGATGTTTTTTAACCTCCATGTATTTGTGGTCTTTCCAAATTTTTTCTTGTGATTGACTTCATGTTTCATAGCATTGTAGTCTGAAAATATGCATGGTATTATCTCAATCCTTTTGTACTTATTGAGGGCTGATTTGTGACCCTCAAATGTGTTCTATGTGCATTCGAGAAGAATTTGTATTTTGCTTCTTTAGGATGAAATGTTCTGACTATATCTGTTAAGTCCATCTGGTCCAGTATGTCATTCAAAGCCATTGTTTTCCTTATTGATTTTATGCTTAGATCATATGTCCCTTACTGTTATTGTATTAGTATCAATGAGTTTCTTTATGCTTGTTATTAATTGATTTATATATTTGGGTGTCCAAGTTGGGGACATATATATTTATAATGTAATATCTTGATGGATAGACCCCTTAATTATGATGTAATGCCCTTCTTCATCTCTTGTTACAGTCTTTTCTTTAAAATCTAGTTTGTCTGATATAAGTATGGTTACTCCAGCTTTCTTTTGATGTCCATTAGCATGATAGATGGCTCTTCATCCCTTCAATTTCAATTTGGTGGCATCTTTGGGTCTAAAATGAGTCTCTTGTAGGCAGCAGATAGATGGGTCTTTTTATTTTTTATTTTATCCATTCTGATAACCTTTGTCTTATGACTGGAGAATTTTTTCCATTTATATTCAGAGTGATTATTGAAAGATATGAATTTAGTGCTTTTGTGTAGCCTGTAAGTTGTTTCTGATGATGTTCTCTGTTCCTTTGTAATCTATTGCTTTTAGTCTTTTTTCCCCCCACTTAAAGAGTCCCCTTTAATATTTCTTGCAAGGCTGGTTTAGTGGTCACGAACTCCTTTAGTTTTTATTTGTCTGGGAAACTATCTTTCCTTCTATTCTGAATGACAGTCTTGCTGGATAAAGTACTCTTGACTGCATATTTTTCTCATTCAGCACATTGAATTTATCATGCCACTCCCTTCTGACCTATCAGGTTTCTGTGGATAGGTCTGCTGTGAACTTTATCTGTCTTCCCTTGTAGGTTAAGGATTTTTTTTTCTTGCTGCTTTCAGGAGTTTCTTCTTGTCTAAGTATTTTGTGAATTTGACTATGTCTTCATGATGGCTGACTTTTATTGAATTTAATGGAAGTTCTCTGTGCTCTCTTTGTCTGTTTCCTTCCCCAGATTAGGGAAGTCTTCAGCAAAATTTGCTCTAATAGAACTGCCCCTTTTTCTTGCTTTTCATCTTCTGGGACTTTCATGATATGAATGTTATTACATTTTAAGGAGTTGCTGAGTTCTCTAAGTCTACATTCATGATCCAATATCTTTATTTCCCTCTTCCTTCCAGCTTCATTTTTTCTCATTTTCTTCTACATCATTGATTTATCCCTGTGATTCATCCATCTTTGTTGTCCTGGCATTCATTTAGGTTTGCATCTCAGTTATAGTGTTTTTTATTTTGGCCTGACTAGTTTTTTTTTTTTTTTCTTTTTTTGATCTCGGCAGTAAGGGATTCTCTATTGTCTTCTATGCTTTTCTTTTTTTCAAGCCCAGATAGTGTCTTTATAATTGTTTTAAATTCTAGTTCAGACATCTTCTTTATATCTGTATTGATTAAATCCCTGGCCATTACTTCTTCCTGTTCTTTCTTTTGGAGTGAATTCCTCCACTTGTCATTTTGTCAAGGACACTCTTTTTGTTTTATTTTGTTTTGTTTGTGGTTGCTCCTGAGAATGATAGCTATATTAAAAAGAGGTCAAAAAAAAAAAAAAAAAAAAAAAAAAGGAAAGGGAAGCTAAATCCTAGGTCTGTTTTGGTCTGCTTGTTAAAAGAGGATAGATCCAAAAAATTGTAAAAAGTAAAGAATAAAATAAAATAAAATTTAAAAGTTGCTTTTTCTGTATCCCATAAAAAAAATACAAAAACAAAGGAAGCTAGATCCTGTTACCCCTAGAGCTGAAGATTTTCAGCACCTATGATCCTTCAACTTGGGGCGTATGAAAGGTTTGTGCTGTCTTTGGTGGAGTGGGGCCTCCTGAGCTGATTCTCAAAGGATTTGACCTAGTAGAGATGCACCTGCAGGGCACAGGTGTAAGCAGCTCTAGCTCCACTTGGCATTGCTGTTTTGCTTACAGAAGTTGGTCAGTGTTGTGGAGGGAAATGGCTTGGCTGTCTCTCATATCTGTCTTGGGAGTGAGGACTGTGTGCCTGCCACTCCTCAGGAAGCCCTCACAGAAGAGCAAACAATCACCCCCCTTTGTAGCTGGCTTCCACAAGATCTGCCTTCACCTTGCCTGCCTCTGAGCTCTCTGCCTGCCAGATGGCACAGCACCCCTGTATTTTATCTCAGGTGCAGCTGGGTTTCAAAACTCCAAACTTCGGAGACCCCCGTGGCATGGACCCACTCTGGTCCTGTGGAGGAGGGTCTTGCTGCACAAACAGTGTTTGTTTTTCCCAGAAAATGGTCATAAGACCAAGCAGCAGCTTTGATTTTATGACAAAGTGCAAAAGAAAGTTGGCACCAAGGCTTACTGCTTTGAGCCAGCATCCCTGTTCCTATGCTAGTGAACAAGGCAGCTCAATGGTGTCCACTGGGTCTTTTGTCCCTGAAGAGGCTGTGCCATCACTCCCAAATGCATTCCAAGAAGAGGAACTGTTTGTCCACCTGTGACCCACGGGATCCTCAGACCATGCTGCCTGCTCCAGGGTCTCTGCCTTTCTTCCCCACCAGAGCATCACGAATCCTGCCAGGTATGACATTGGTGATGGTGCAGAACTCTACAACTTCAGACTTTGAGTTCGGTTGCTTATAAAAACTTGCAATGGTCACCCCCTCTCCTTTTCCCAGTCAATGGTTTTGGGGAAGTTTTTCTTGTACAATTCCCTGTGCATATTTTCACTCTTATTCTCTCTCTTGCTCCTTTCTCCGTGACCAGGGCTCCCTCCCCTCTGCAGCACCTGCAGCTCTTTTCTCCCCCACATCCACTCTCCGCAGCACCTGCTTTCCATGAAGTGGTCATTTTTCTACTGTGGACATGCTGTTTGTTCTCTCAGTTCTCAGATTGATTTCTTGTGTTTGAGGGACAAGGCAAGCTTAGGGTCCCCTATTTCTATGCCATCGTAAATCCTCTAAAAATTTTATTTTTAGTTCTAGTTTAAATTTAGTCACATGTATTTAGTGACTACTGTACTAGACAGTACAGATCTAAAGGATGCAGAAGTGAGATCTCTGTTATATTTCCATTTAATCTCCTCCAGAAAACTGTTCCTGATGTCTCTAGTCAGAAGTAATTTTGTTCCTATCTGTCTGTTTCCTATTCCTGCTGTAACAACTTACCCCCAAACTTAGTGACTTAAAAACATAAAGTGGCTTAAAGGAACATAAATCAAGTTCTGAAGGTCTCAAGTTTCTGGAGGTCAGGACTCTAAAATGGGTATTATGAGGCTAAAACCAAAGCATTAGAAGGATTGTGCTTTATGAATCAATCTGTTTCCTTACCTTTGCCAGCTTCCAGAAGTCACCTGCATTCCTTGACTTATGGGTCCTTCCATCTTCAAAGCCAACAGCATAGCATCTTCAAATCTCTGACATTCCTGTATTCCTCTCACTTATAATGACCTTGTTTATTACAGTGTGTTAATCTGGATAATCCAGATAATCTCCTCATCTCAAAATCCTTAATTTAATGTCACCTTCAGAGTATATTTTATTATGTAAGGTAACATATTCACAGGTTTGGGGGATTAAGATGTAAGCATTCTGAAGGAGCCATTATTCAGCCCACCGTAGTATTGTTCTTACTCTGCTTTGTCTTATAGTTTCCCATGTTCTTTTCTGAGTCTTTTTCTATGAGCAGCAAATGAGCCTTAGTATAATTCCTAGGTTAAAACCATGGCCTGCACACTATAGGTGCTCAAAATATATTTGTTGGAATGAGTTGGTTAAGGTTAAAAAAAGAAGAGAGAGTATTTGATAGATGCTGACTGAGTGAATAAAGCATCAAGGGGAGTCCTGATGCAGCAAATTAATTTTGAGCATCTGCGTGGATTAAATATTCACCAATCAGTCAACCCATGGAACAGATTTGGGGGCAGTGCTTATCAGTTGCCAATCAAATACAGACTGAATAATTGTACCCTGGTCTGTTCACTTTTGCTTAGTGTGTTTTGAGCTAATAAGAAAGCAATGGGAAGCCAAACCTGTTTGCGTAATTCTCTAGGAAATAAAAAGAAAAAAAGGTAGAATGATAATTATTAGCTTATGTTTGATGAATATCCTCCAAAACGTCGCCAGCACATTTTAAGATTAATACATTATTTGATAAAGGAAGCTAGTGTATAAAAATCTATGATTACTTTATTAAACATTTATATTTAATGAGTGAATAATTTACTGTAGTATGGTTTTTTTAAAAAGATATTTCAGGATAAAAAATGCCTAGTTTAATTATTTATAAATTAAGCATTTAGTGTAACAGACTAATATTTTTTCTACAAAAATTTAAACGTACACAAAAGTTGAAAGGATCATATAACAGACCCCATGTACCCATCACCCATGTTAAACAACTATCATCCCATGACATATAGTATTGTTTAATCTGTACTCTATTCCCCGCTCCCTATCCCCACCTTCACCCCCAACCCTGATTATTTTCAAGCAATTCCAGAACCATATCATTTTATTCATTAATTTAATCATTTATAAACACATTTGGGCAGATTTGTTCATGAATTTCCTCATATTCATGTCGGCTTCCTGCACACTTTGGCGGCTCCATAATCTTTCTGATATTTACTATCTTTTCTTTACCTTATGTGGAATTTTGTTCTGAAGGACAAAATATAACAACTAAATATGGAAAATGCTAAGCTGGCCAGATTTGTTTAATTTTCCTATTACTTTGATTCATATTTTAGAAAATAGCTTACAATGTGGAAATATATATGAGAATGCAAGTAAAATTAAAACAATATTTGGATTTTTTGGGAGTAGAGAAAGGGGATCTCTTAACCACAGGGCAAATATGACTTAATATGAGTGGAAACCTCCAAACTCTACTCTTATTATTTAAGGAACATATTAAATAATGTTAAGGTAAGACATATATTACTCAGTTTAAGAGGAGCTTAGAGAAAGTTCAGGATTAGGGGACATTCTGAGGGAAAATTTTTCATAGGCATAATTAAGTGAAGCCTACACTAGAACTGAGATAAAAGATGTTGTTGAAGATGAAAGTCTAATCAGAAAACATTAAGCCATATAAAATATGGTTTCATAAAATATGAAAATATGAAATGTTTCTTTGGGAACTAAAATACTATCTTCTCATATTTGTCTATATACAGTGATTATAAGTGATATTCCTCAACGTATTAAATGTATTAACAAAAGTATGCATTATCAGATTTGGCTGGGCTGGAGGAGGATGATAATTTTATTATTTTAAAATTATATGTCATTAACACGTATGATATATCTTTATGCATTTCTATCTTTCTGTATTTCTTTCTGTTCCCCCCCCCCCGGGGTTTTTTGGTCTTTACCAGGAACCATTCAGTGTATCTGAGTCACAGTATTTTATCTATGAATATACAAGTTAAATATTTGGAGGAATAAACAAAATCAATTTCTAATTTTCCAAATCCAAATTTAGTATTCTAAAATTTGTCGAGCTGAAATTCCCTGTTGTGCCACTGTTCTAAAGAAGAAAGTTTCTGTGGGCCCATTCCTTTTGTGGACTCAAAGATTTTTAGCTGAACAGAATCTATGAAATGATTGAATTCAGCTCCATATTTGGAGCTGGAGGTCTGTGGATCAAATGAATTGCTAAAGGTAACACAGCTAAAAGTGCCAGTTCAGTGCTCACTTAGCAGTACAAATACTAAAATTGGAACTGTAAAGAGAAGATTAGCATGGTCCTGCATGAGGATAACCTACAGATTTGTGAAGCATTCCGTCAAGAAAAAAAACAAGTGTCAGGTCAGAGAAATGTAAGCAACTTTCTTGCCTTCCACATTGATGATCCCCTCCCAGATATTACAAAATATGAAGTTTTTAAATTTTTTATTTTTGTTTTATTTAAAAATTCTCTTTTAAGTTTATTTATTTTTGAGAGAGAGACAGAGAGTGTGTGTGCACGTGAGTTGGGTAGGGGCACAGAGAGAGAATCCCAAGCAGGCTTTGCACTGTCAGCACAGAACCTGATGAGGGGCTCACAATCTATGAGATCATGACCTGAGCTAAAGTCAAGAGTTGGCCACTTAACCAACTGAGTCACCCGGGTGCTCCAAAGATGATGTTATTTTTATCTCCAATGGCACATGAATAAAGCTATTTTATTCTTTTACTTATGACGGTATAGAAATCTGTACTTTAATAATATGGCCTTGAATGCAAGTTGTTTCAAATAGTTATGTGATTTTAAGGTTTCTTCAAGCTCTATGATGATGAATTTCTTTTAAAAAATTTTTATTTTGGGGGGCACCTGGGTGACTCAGTTGGTTAAGTATCCGACTTCAGCTCAGGTCATGATCTCACAGTTCATGGGTTCTAGCCCTGTGTTGGGCTTTGTGCGACAGCTCGGAGACTAGAGCCTGCTTCAGATTTTGTGTCTCTCTCTCTCTCTCTCTGCCCCTTCTCAGCTTGTGCTATCTCTCTCTCTCTCTCTCTCTCTCTCTCTCTCTCTCTCTCTCTCTCAAAAATAAATAAATAAAAATTTTAAATTTTAAATTTATATTTATTTTATTTTTGAGAGAGAGAGAGAGAGAGAGAGAGAGAGAGAGAGAGAGAACACAAGTGGGGGAGAGGGGTAGAGGTAGAGAGAGGGAATCGTAAGCCCTGAGCATGGAGCCTAACATGGGGCTTGATCCCACTTCCCTGGGATCATGACCTGAACCGAAATCAAGAGTCGGACACTCAACCGACTGAGCCACCCAAATGCCCCAAAGGTAATGAATTTCTAAGAAGAGGTTCTGGTTTGCATTTTTAAAATTGAATACTATGTTTTTGCATAAACTAATGCTGTAAAACTATAAATGCTATAAAACTATAGTGCCAAATATTTCCGAAAGAGCAAATGTAAATGCAAAGACGAAAGGGTTAGTTGTCTGCTTCTGGTCTCTGTGTTTGATGTCCGTGAAGTGATGGTATGTTGATACCTGTGCTGTAGCAAAAGAGTTCTAATAACAGCAACCTCCCCACATCCCCAACTTCTTCTCTAAAGACTTCCTTTACCTCCTTTCCTTAATTAAAACTTGGTTCACACTCAGATATCACCTCACGCCAGTCAGAGTGGCCAAAATGAACAAATCAGGAGACTATAGATGCTGGTGAGGATGTGGAGAAACAGGAACCCTCTTGCGCTGTTGGTGGGAATGCAAATTGGTGCAGCCACTCTGGAAAACAGTGTGGAGGTTCCTCAAAAAATTAAAGATAGACCTACCCTATGACCCAGCAATAGCACTGCTAGGAATTTACCCAAGGGATACAGGAGTACTGATGCATAGGGGCACTTGTACCCCAATGTTTATAGCAGCACTCTCAACAATAGCCAAATTATGGAAAGAGCCTAAATGTCCATCAACTGATGAATGAATAAAGCAATTGTGGTTTATATACACAATGGAGTACTACGTGGCAATGAGAAAGAATGAAATATGGCCCTTTGTAGCAACATGGATGGAACTGCTAAGTGAAATAAGTCAGGCAGAGAAAGACAGATACCATATGGTTTCACTCTTATGTGGATTCTGAGAAACTTAACAGAAACCCATGGGGGAGGGGAAGGAAAAAAAAAGAGGTTAGAGTGGAAGAGAGCCAAAGCATAAGAGACTCTTAAAAACTGAGAATAAACTGAGGGTTGATCGGGGGTGGGAGGGAGGGAAGGGTGGGTGATGGGTATTTAGGAGGGCACCTTTTGGGATGAGCACTGGGTGTTGTATGGAAACCAATTCGACAATAAACTTCATATATTGAAAAAAAATAAAAAATAAAATAAAATAAAATAAAATAAAATAAAATAAAATAAAATAA
>NW_024412394.1:22025233-22028029 GCF_014898765.1 Herpailurus yagouaroundi | reverse complement strand
AAAATAAAATAAAATAAAATAAAATAAAATAAAATAAAATAAAATAAAATAAAATAAAATAAAACTTGGTTCTACCCTGAATTATATCACCTACAAACCAACCCCCTAGACTCAGGGCTAAGGGTGGAATGGTATCCCTCACTCTCCATTACTATTTTCACACCATTTCTCCTTCTTCCTCAGACCATATATCGAGCTTCCAATTGCACATATGGGTTTTCTATAGGCATAATAAAACCAACTGCTTTTAACTCTCATCCCTCTGCCATCCCACTATCCAATCTATTCCATGTCCTATGCTCACTCTCCCACAGAAAGACACCCTAAGTTTATAACTGTCCAAGACAGACACCTGGGAACAATACTTGGCCCTTCCCTACCTCACCCAATTAAAAGTCAATTCCTGTTGATATTACCAGTTAAATACATCTCCAGTCTGTTGCTGTTCTCCAAACTTGTGGACTTGCATTAGTTCTACTCACCATCATCTCTTTCATGAATTGTGGCCACAGCCTCCCTTGCCATTAGACTTGGCCCCTTCTAATCTGTCTGTGTTTGATAACAACCGTGTGCAAGTTATTTTTTTCTTTTAGCATTCATATTGCTTCCATAATATAAAATGAATGTCATGAAAACCAAAAAATTGGCTCACACTAACACAACTTTTGAGTGTTTGAGCCAGATATTCTTACTCTTTACTAGGATTTCACTTACTTCCATTTGCCCCTTTTGCAGGTCTGGAGATATGTGTACCCCTGAAGAATGCACACTGCAGAATTGAGGCCTAACCGAGGGTAAAATAATAGAAGCCTCCCAACTTTTAAACCCTAACTGTAACATAATGTTCAGCTGTTCAAAGGACACATTCTGAGTCATAGTAATGGTATTTAGAGGCCATCAGTCTACAGCATTGTGACCTTTTGAGAACCATAACTTCATTGTGTATAACTTGTTCCTATTTCCCAATATCTCATTTTATCGTCATTATAAATCATGTTTGTTTCTTGAGGACTTTAGTTTTCAGGTTGCCATAAATAAAAAACTAAGTTATCCTTTGGAGTTATACCAACCAGTTGCCCATGAAGCCAAATAAAAAGAAATTGCAGTCAATGAAAGAACATAGTAAATAACTATTCTTGACCATTCTTTTCAAATATTAGAATTATTTGACAACATGACAGAATATTAAGCAAAGTAAAAATATGTATGTTGGCTCACATACAGGGACCTGCCCATCTTTGTAAGGCCAGATGGCTACTAACCAAGTTTTAAGGTCAGTGAAAAGTAATCTCAGGTTTCACCTTATTTAAGCTGAAGAGAATAAACAAAACAATGGATAACTAGAAGGAAATTCTGAGATATGAAGGTTTTGGGGGGAATTTACTGAGATGACTTTGAAGGGTAGAAAATGATAGAAACTAGTTTTCACTTGTGCAAGATTATATTCATTCTGCATAACTCAGGTTCATTGTAAACTTGATCTGTACTCAGTCATTTTTCTACCCATGTATATTGTCATTTCAACTTGTTTTTAATTCCCCCCTCTTTAAAAATTAGAAAATATCTGAGATCCATATTGGATCTCTATGGGAGATTAGCAATTTAATATAGTAGTAGGCTGTATTATCAAGCTGCAACAAGAGTTCTGTTGACTGTGAAAATTCAAGAAATGAGTACATGCTCAAAGGGGTCTTAGATATCTCATGGATGGTAATAGCTAAGGTTGAGCCTTCTTTGGATTGCTAGATAAGTCAGTAATTTTGGAAATATATCCTCACTTTGATAAAACATGTCATACTTTCATTCCTGTAATCTGTTTCTTGTATTTAATGCCTGTGGTAAAGCATTTCTTAAGTGTTCTATGGACACTTATGAATTACTTTTGTGAGGATAAAATGTAAGAGTAGTTTATTGTTCTAGAGAGCTCTTCTTGGTGGTTAGTATTGTGGGAATTTCACATGAAGTTTTCAATCTGGCCATCCATGTGGTGGTATATTCTTTCTCAAGTGTTGGTTTACCATAACAGAAACAGTCCAGATATTGTCTCAAGGAGAAGTTTGGCACAATGTACAGTGTATCTGTAAACAATCCAGAGCCAATGATAAAAATTATAAAATTGCTTTGGATGTTTATTGCACATGGCACCTATGATTGTATTGAGAAAATTAGAGGAAACATGATAGTAGTTTAAAAATATTATTATATGTGTTGAGGTAATTGGAGACATAGCTAAGTGTCATAGGCAAAAATTTAAAATCATTAGTATACATAATGGTTTAAAGAAGTGATTTTGACCAAGAAAATTGGAGGGTTATTTTGCTTAAATATAGTTTTCATTCAAGACTGGAAAATGTCATTGCTACTTATCTACACCCACTGGAAGTTATTTGGATTATCATTTTTTTTCTTCATTTAAAAATATGATGTATGTTGGGCATACTCTTATTTTAGAAGTTTTAGGTTAGAAAAGGAAAGATGATATATTGCCCACCTTACTTTAAGACATATATTACTGAGTTTAATGCTGAAACATACTAATGTTAATTAAAGTAAATCAAGATCTCAGCAAACTGAGAATAGAACATCTTTAACTTGATAAAAAAAATCTATGAAAAATCTACAGCTAAAAATCATACTTAGTGGTGAGGAATTAGATACTTTCTCACTAAGCTCAGGAGTAAGGCAAGGATGTCTCACCACTCCTATTTAACATTGTGCTGTAAGTCCTTGTTAATCCAGTAGGTCCAAAAAAGAAAGAAAGAAAGAAAGAAAGAAAGAAAGAAAGAAAGAAAGAAA
>NW_024412394.1:22006826-22025223 GCF_014898765.1 Herpailurus yagouaroundi | reverse complement strand
AAAGAAAGAAAGAAAGAAAGAAAGAAAGAAAGAAAGAAAGAAAGAAAGAAAGAAAGAAAGAATACCATTTAGGAAGGAAGAAACAAAAATGTTTTGATTCGTAGATGATAGGATTGTCTATGTAGAAAATCCTACAGAATAACAAAACAATTTCCAGAACTAATAAGGAATTATAACAAGTTTATAAGAGGCATAGTTAATACACAAAAGGCAATTACTTTCCTACATAACAGCAATGAACAATTGGAATTTGAAATTGAAAACACAGTGCCATTTACATTAGTACAAAAAAAAAAAAGAAAAGAAAAATACGTATAACAAGATATATCTAACATCTATATGAGGAAAACTGTAAAACTGTGATGAACAAAAACAAAAAGAGATTTAAATAAATAGATATTCCATACACATGGATTGGGAAACTCAATGTTGTTGTCTGCTTTTCCTGAGTTGATCTATAGATCCAGTGCAAGGCCACTGGACATCCTAGAAAGTTATTTTGTAGATATTGATAAACTGATGATAATGTTTATATAAAAAGGCTAAAGGCCCAGGATAGCCAGTCAAATATTGAAGGAAATAAACAAAGTTGGAGGATTAACACATGTGAACTTCAAAATTTACTATAAAGCGTCAAGTATACTCAAATAAATAAATATTTTTTTTGAACATTTATTTATTTTTGAGATAGAGAGAGAGAGAGAAGAGCATGAGTGGGGGAGGGGCAGAGAGAGAGGGAGACCCAGAATCTGAAGCAGGCCCCAGGCTCCGAGCTGTCAGCACAGAGCCTGATGTGTAGCTTGAACCCACCAACCATAAGATCATGACCTGAGCCGAAGTCGGTCGCTTAACCGACTGAGCCACCCAGGTGCCCGTACTCAAATTAATTAATTAATTAATTAAAAAAAGATGTACTATAAAGCTATAATAATCAAGACAATGTGGTGTTGATGAAAGAATAGAAAACACATAAGTGAAACAGAGAGCCCAGAAATCGACTCACACAAATATAGTCAATTGATCCTTGACATAGACAATTCCATGGAGAAAGGATATTTTTCACAAATGGTGCTGGAACAATTGTATGTCCACATATGGAAAAAATAAAAGATTCTAGACACAGAGTTTCATAAAAATTAACTCAAAATGGATCATAGGCCTAGAGGTAAAATGAAAAGCTATAAAACGTCCAAAAGATAATGGCCATACATTTGTAGGTCCAATCTTGGGTTCTCTATTCTATTCCATTTGTCTATGTGTCTGTTTTTGTGCCAATACCATACTGTCTTGATGATTACAGCTTTGTAGTAGAGGTAAAGTCTGGGATTATGATACCTCCCACTTTGGTTTTCTTTAAAAAGAACTCTTAAAACTCAGTAAAAAAAATAATCCAATCTTAAAAATGAGAAGAAGATCTGAACAGACACTTTAACAAAGAAGATAAACGGAGATGACCATATCATTTGTCATTTGGGAAATTGCCAATTAAAACAATGAGATACCACTATATACCGATCGGAATGGCTAAAATCCAAAACACATAACACCAAATGCTGGTGAGGATAGGAAGTGACAGGTGATAGGAATGCAAAATGATACAGCCTCCTTGATAGGTAGTTTGGCAGTTCCTTAGAAAATTAAACATGCTGTTATATGATTCAGCGATTGTGCTCCTCAATATTTACACAAACGAGTTGAAAATTTATGTCTACATATAAACCTGCACGTGAACACTTACAGCAGCTTTTGTCATAGTTACCAAAACTTAGAAGCACTAAGAAGTCCTTTAGTAGATGAATGAATATATAAACTGTGGTATATCCAGACAATAGAATATTATTTGGTGATAGGAAGAAATGAGCTATCAAGCTGCAATAAAGACATAGAAATGCATATTGCTAAGAAAAAGAAACTAATATAAAAATGTTGTGTATTACATAATTACAACCATATGACAATCTGGAAAAGGAAAGCTGTGGAGACAGAACAAGGATATTCATTTAGTGTAACTGAAGCTTTACATAATTTAACAACCCCCCTTTAATGTCTAAAATATATAAGGAACTCCTACGACTCTATAGCAAAAACAAAACAAAACAAATGGAACTTGTGGAATGGGAAAAAAATATTTGCAAATCACTTATCTGATGTGCATTGTTTCTCAACCCTTTACAAACTCTTGTGCTGTGGATTATTAATTGATTTTTCATTTTGACTGAAAAGGCAAAAAATGTTAAGCCCTCACACATTGCAGCGAACTCATAAAGGAAGCAGAAACTTGCTACTTAATTTAATCTTGCCTTTTTGTACGATTCAACATCAAAATGCAATTGTAATGATAGCCTTATTTAGTTTAGTAAAGTGAAGATAGGAGTTTGGAATGATTTTGATTGGTAGAGTAACAAAATAATTTGGGTCCAGTTCTGGTTCAACTAAATTGCCATTTCGAATCAATTTTCTGGTCTTATTTTAATTGAGTTTGACTCACCACATGCAGTTTTTGCCATATGCACTTTGCAATGAACCAGGATAAATTCCAAAAGGAGCTGGTGCATCTCAGCTGTTATAGTTCAAGTTCAGTTGAAACATAACACGATAAAAACCTTTCTCCCTTTTCATGCTAGTTTCTAATGCCTGAAATCATTTTTGCATAATTAGCTAACTGCTTGGAAATTGTCATGTAACTTTTTATTTATTTTAATGAAATTTAAAAATCAAATAGCTTTCATGTGTTTTCTCTATCTCCTTAAACTTTTCTTAATGTTTCTTAAATTTCTGTGATTTTTTTTTTTTTTTTTACTCAAGAGCAGGATTTCTATAATATGTTTGCTAGCAATGGAGTCAGAGTTGCCTAAGGATATGAAATTTTCAGAAGGGTCTTTATCTATAATCTCATATTTTATTTCATTAATTATCAAAAATCATGAATAAATTCATAAGATGATTTAAAACTGGGGTTTCCCCACCTTTTAATGTAAGACATCTGGCCTTCTAGTTTCTACATAGTAAATACATGATTATTAGGAATTACAATTTTTTGTTGTTCTTTGAAGAATGTCATATAATATTTTATCAGCATATTTACTCATCAATTTACTCATCCACATTCAGAATAATCCCTAAATTTCGCATGGATTGTCTTAAAGAACTTAAAAATCTCAGAATCCATGGTTGATAAAATATGTGAGAAAAATAACCCTATACACAAACAAAACAATCTCATAAAATAAAATATTTTGGCAAGCCTGCAACAAATGTGAACCTTTGAATCAAAATACTTGACACTTTTTGTGTTACTTGATTTTTTTACTTCATGCGAAAGTTGAAAGAGAATTTATAATGTTTGAACGTAAAAACTGAACATGTACCTATATATGGAACTCTGATCTTAGTGTATTTTGGAACTATGAAGAATCTTCCCACATTTGAAAAAAAAGTCATTTTGTTTTCATTCACACTTTCATATGAGCTGTGTTCTCACTATAAAAGCATACTATAAATTTCCTTTTATGTAAAATTGAATATGTGTGCATATGTTGTTTACACTTGCCCACATGTGTGAATATATTCCATTTAAAATAACTTTCTAATGCATTTATTAAAAAGATTGGCAGTTTTTAGGAACGATTATACTTCAGCTTTAAATAAATTCAAAACGCTAGACTTCACAATTGAAGTCCAAGCATAAGAGTTAAGGATGTCCACTGGGTGGCAGAAGCGTACCAGGAACGTTCACAAATAAACCCCCTGTCCTGGGAACGTGCTGGCTATGCCAAGGTGATGCTATGGAGAACATGCTGATGCTCTGGAGGAGGACGTTTGCGGACCAGTTATGTTCTTCAGCTGCGTCCGTGTGTGGGCACTGAGCCGCCATGCTTTCCCACCTGGTATCTCTTGTGGTGAACAAGGCACATTTGCCAGATGCCTGGTGGAGTGAGACACTCCAGCCTCTTTCCCGGAGAGAAGCTGAGGCGCTGTGTGGTAAAGAAATACTCAGTTCTCAGACTTACTGGTCCCCTGGTGAGTTAAAGGACCCAGAATCTTCTTGAGGGCTCTTGTTGTGTTGATATTAATTGCACACTTGAAGTTTTTGGATTTTACTTAGCCATTTAAGGAAGTACTAAGAAACAAAAGAATGCCGACTTGCTTTTGCTTGTAATACTTTGAACTAGAAGGGGAAAAAACAGAGAGGGAAATACTGAGTTTTTAAGAGAACACAGAGCCTGAATTCATTTCTTTCTCCCTTGACATATGAGACAATAAGACGTATAAAACCACAATAATACACCATTGGCATTGTGATTATTTGCAAGTAGGGGGTTGCCGCCAAGCTACTGACTAACTTGTAACTTGTTTAAGGTAACTTGTTTAAAAGTCAGGATTGATAAAAGAAGTGACAGACTCTGCAGCAGGATTTCCTACACCTTGATGTACATGGGAACCCCCTGGGGATCTTGCTAAAATGCAGATTCTGAATCAGTGGATGTGCCTTTGTTAAACTATTGTCTCTCAACTCCAAACCCACACTTTCAAGCTCCCCTTGGTGTTGCAAGGGCTGGACTCTGCAAACCACATTTATGCTTTGCCAGCTGGCTCCATGCTAGACTTTTCCAGTTGGGGCACTAGAGGGAGACTGCAGAGCTGGAGGAGGGAGAAAGGATCTGTCTACTTGCTGCCCCTGTGAACATCACCTCAGCAGTGCTTCTCCCATCTGGGAGCAGCGCGTCCTTACTGTGGCAATTTTCAGTTTTTCCAGCCTTCTCAAGATGAACTTCACTGTGTCCTTCAGAGACCCCAGCACTGGCCATGCAACTCCCATCAGAGGTTTCAACCTCTTTCCTGTATTTCCCTAAGCTTAAAGGTGGTCACTGCTTTCTGCAGTTGTTATCTCCCTAATATAGTTGACCTTTATTTTTACTCTTTCAATTACCTACTTAACAACTTTAATAATTTAATGAACAATTAAAAACTTTTTTTTTTTATTTAAGTGTAGACGCCATACACTATTATATTAGTTTCAGGTATACAACACAGTGCTTCAATGTTTATATACATTATGAAGTGATCACCACTAAATCTAGCTAAATCATACACAGTTGCCACAATATTAACTAAATTTCCTATGCTTTACATTACATCCCTGTGATTTAATTATCTTATAACTGGAAGTTTCTACCTTTTCATCTTCCCTTATTTTGCCTGTTCCCACACTCTCCTACCCTCTGGTAGTCTCCAGATTGTTCTCTGTATCTATAGGTCTGTTTCTATTTTGTTTGTTCATTTGTTTTGTTTTTTAGATGCTGCATTTGAGTGAAATCATATGGTATTTTTCTGTCTGATTTATTTCACTTAGCATAATATCCCCTAGATCCACCCATGTTGTTGCAAATGGCAAGATTTTATTCTTTTTTATGGCTGAGTGATATTCCATTGTGTGTGTGTGTGTGTGTGTGTGTGTGTGTGTGTGTATACTACCCTTTATCTATCCAGTCATCTATTGATAGGTACTTCGATAGGTTGGCTATTGTAAATAATGCGATGAACAAAGAGGTGCAAATATCTTTTCAAATTAGTGTTTTCTTTTTGTTCTTACACCATATAAAAAAATAAACTCAAAAATCATTTTGGTGTAAGAAAGTGGTTCAGTTTCATTGTTTTGCACGTAGTTGTCCAGGTTTCCCAGCATCATTCACTAAAGAGACTGTCTTTTCCCCCTTGTATATTCTTGCCTCCTTTGTCAAAAATTCGTTGACCATGTAAGCATGGGTTTCTCTCTGGGCTCTCTCTACTCCATGCTATTGATCCATGTGTCTGTTTTTGTGCCAGTACCATACTGTTTTGATCGCTGTAGTTTTGTAGTATAGCTTGAAATCAGGGAGTATCGTACCTCCAGCTTTTATTCTCCCTTTTCAGGATCGCTTTTGCTATTCAGGTTTTTTGTGTTTCCATACAAAGTTTTGGGTTACTTGTTCTACCTCTGTGAAAAATGCCACTGATCTTTTGATAGGGATTGTATTGATTCCGTGGATTGCTTTGGGTAATATGGACATTTTCACAATATTAATTCTTCCAAACCATGAGCATGGCATATCTTTTCAGTTATTTGTGTCATCTTCAATTTCTTTCATTATTATCTTCTAGTTTTCAGAGCATAGGTCTTTCACTTCCTTGGTTAAATTGATCCTTAGATATTTTATTCTTTGATAAGTTGTAAATGGGATTGTTTTCTTAGTTTCTCTTTCCGGTAGTTCATTATTAGTACATAGAAATACAAATCTATTATATATAATCTATATATTAATTTTATATTGTGTGATTTTACTGAATTCATTTATTAGTTCAAGTAGTTTTTTTGGTGGGTTTTTTTTTTTGAGATGCAATATTTTATTATATCACCTTATTTTATTTTATTTTATTTTATTTTATTTTATTTTATTTTATTTTATTAATATATGAAATTTATTGTCAAATTGGTTTCCATACAACACCCAGTGCTCATCCCAAAAGGTGCCCTCCTCAATACCCATCACCCACCCTCCCCTCCCTCCCGTCCCCCCATCAACCCTCAGTTTGTTCTCAGTTTTTAACAGTCCCTTATGTTTTGGCTGTCTCGGTGGGGGGGGGGGGGGTTCTATACATGGTATCATGCCATCTGCAAACAGTGACAGTTTTACTTCTTTTCCAATTTGGATGCCTATATTTCTTTTTCTTATCTGCTTGCTGGTGGCTTGGACGTCCAACACTATGTTGAATAAAAATGGCGAGAGTGGGAATCTTTGTTTTATTCAAGATTTTAGAGGAAAAGCGTTTAGCTTTTCACTGTTAAATATGATTTTAGCTGTGGGTTTATCATATCTGACATTTATTGAGTTTTTATCACAAATATTGAATTTTATCAAATGCTTTTTCTGCATCTATTGAGATGATCATATGATTTATGATATTCACCATTCTTTTTGTGAATGTGGTGGATCATGTTGATTGATTTGCAGATACTGAACCATCCATCCTTGTATCCCTGGAATACAAGGGATTCCTTGTATTGACTGTGGTATATGATCCTTTCTTAATGTGGTTTGAATTCAGTTTGCTAATATTTTGTTGAGGATTTTTGCATCTGTGTTCGTCAGGGATATTGGCCTGTAATTCTCTTGTGTGTGTGTGTGTGTGGTGTTTTTGTCTGGTTTTGGTATCAGAGTAATGCTAGCCTCATAGAATGAGTTTGGGAGCCTTCCTTTCTTTATCCATTTTTTGAAATAGTTTGAGAAGGATAGGTATTAACTCTTTAAATGTTTGGTAGAATTCACCTGTGAAGCCATCTGGTTCTGAACTTCTGTTTGTCGGTAATTTTTGAATACTGATTCAATTTTATTCATAGGGATAAATCCATTCAGATTTCCTATTCCTGATTCAGTCTTAGTAGATTGCATGTTTCTGGGAATTTATACATTTCTTTGGGGTTGTCTTATTTGTTGGTATATAATTATTTGTAGTAGTCTTTTATGATCCTTTGTATTTCTGTGGTATTGGTTGTAATCTCTCTTTGATTTCTGATTTTGTTTATTTGGGCCCTCTCTCTCTTTTTCTTTTTTCTTTTTAAGTTTATTTATTTATTTTTGAGAGAGAGACAAAAAAGAATGAGTGGGAGAGGGGCGGGGGTGGGGCGGAGAGAGAGAGAATCCCAAGTAGGCTCTGCACTGTCAGCACAGTACCTGATGCAGGGCTCGAGCTCATGAAGCGTGAAATCATGACCTGAGCTGAAATCAAGAGTCAGACACTTAACTGACTGAGTCATCCAGGCCCCCCCTTTTTTTTCTTAATGAATCTTCCTGAAGATTTATCAATTTTCCTTATCTTCTCAAAGAACTACCTCTTAGTTTCCTTGATCTTTTTACTTATTTATTTAGACTTTATTTCCTCTGGGTGTGATGGGGCAGGGAACTGCTCGAGAAGTGCCCTGGCTGGGGTAGGCAGGTTGGGCAGGGTGAGTGTGCAGGGGAACCCCAGGGCAGAGCCAGTGGTGCTGGCACAGCACATGGACAGTATCAGAAATGGCTCCCACCAGTGCCAGGCCAGGTAGGTGGAAGGGGAGTAAAAAAAAGAGATGCCTGCCAGTCCTTCCATCAGACAATATTCTAACAGATCCCTGCCCCTTTGGCATATGCCCTAAAATTTGTCAGTGATTCGCCTTCAAGTGTAACCACGGTACTTTTCAAACTGCTGCCTATGCACTGGGACTTAGAGTGAGTAAGATTGTACTTGTGCCCTTGGAGAGCAAAGTCTTGGTTTCCTGCTGCTCTCCACTCTCCTGGACAAAAGACCTGCTCATTTAAGTCAGACCTTAGTGGGTCTCTACTTCCTGGTACAGGTCCCCTGGGCTGGAGAACCCAATGCTGGGCTCAGACCCCTCATTTGTCAGGGAGGGTGTCTATGATTGTGATAGCCCTCTCATTTGCAGGTTGCTGCTCCAGCGATGTGCATCCTGATTAGACTGTGTCTCTGCCTCTCCTGCCCATCTCAGTGTGAGTTTTCTTTATGTCCTTAGTTGTGTGTGAAGTCTTTTCTGTTAATCTCCAGTTATCAGAGATACTCGTTCTGCAAGTAGTTGTAGTTCTGGTTTGTCTGCGGGAGGAGCTGAGCTCGGCGTCTTCCCACTCTGCCATCCTCATCTAGTTTCCAGTTAACAATTCTTTATATGAAATTCTCACTGTTTAAATAATTGGTGTGGTTTCTGTCTCCTGCCTGGACTCTGTCTTGAGTCTGAGTCTCAGGTAGGGCCTGAGATTCTCCATTTCTCCCAAGGTAATGCCCAGCTGCTGGTCCAAAGACCACAGTGTTAATAGTGAGCAGCTAGAGAAGTGATTCTCAACATTTGGCTGCATATGGGAATCACTTGAGTGCTTTTGGAAACTACTGATGACTAGATGCCACCCTGAATGAGTCTGACTTGATTAATTTGAAGTGTGGTCTAAGCCTTGGGTTTTTGAAAGTCTTTCTAAGTTATTCTCACATGCAACCATAGCTGAGGACGTTTGTTCTAAAGTGGAGTTTCTTAACCAGGGGCAATTTTGCACCCCCGATTGGGACATTTTTGATTCTCACAATTGGTGGGGGATGCTAATGGCATCTTGTGGGGAGAGGTCAGGGATGCTACTAAGCATCCTATAATGCACAGACAGTCCCCTACAACAAAGGATTGTTTCGCTCAAGATATCAATAGTACCGAGGTTGAAAAATCCTGATCTAAAAGATGTGCTAAGGTCAACCAAATTCATCTCTTCATCTATTTGCTCATTTATTTGCTCATTCAGATATATTTACTGAACATCTACTGTGAGCTTAGCTAGGTGTCAGAGACTATTAAAAGATTTGTGAGCCACATATTTTCAGATAACCTTAGGAGAGAAAAGATAGTCCTATAAGGTGCTTGCTGGGTAAAGATGCCTGCTTTGTCACTTATTTTAGGTCCTGAATTTAGCCTCATATATTCAAGGTCTGAATATTAGAGTGTAGACTTGTAGGAGGGCATTATTCTTCCCACTGCCTGGCCACAATGTAAAAGAGTTTGAAAAATACAGCTTTATGATAAAACATTCTGCTTCAAGTATATCAAGTAGCCTTGAAGGGCTTAGATGTAGTTGTGGATCAGGTTTAATGTCATGTCTCATGTGTATTTGAGCCTCAATCCGAGCATCGTGTTTGGTTTCTCTTAACATGCAAATCCATTCACAGGCCTGAAATGTCCTCAATAATTCTGCCACTTTCTATTCCTTCTTTCCCTAAGAACAATTAGTATGATACTGTAACATGGAACACTAAAGTCAAATCAGCATTATCTTTAAACACGTAAAAGCCCAAAAGCAAACAAAACAAGGCTGCTCTTTTCAGAAAAGAAAATCTAAACTTCCTGCTCCTCAGATTATTCCATCTCTCTCTATGAACATTCCTTTCATCTCCAGTCTTATTTTGTATAGAACTTGATGAGATTATGAACCTTATCAAACTTGCATTCCCCTTTACAAAAGTGCATGTGCTCCAGGATCATGAGCTTTGAGCATCCCTATAATTTTATGAGAAAAGTAGGGGTTTTTCACAGTTTTCAGTTGGGAAAAACAAGATATGAAGTTATATAAAGAAGGTCAAATGATTAGTAAATTTAGACATACCAATGTAGAAAATTATGTAAACGTTTTGAGTTAACTTGTATTTGTTGAGTACTTCATGTGGGCTCAGCTCAGTGCCAAGTGCTGTGGAAATTTACAAGTAGAGGACATGGTACCAGCCTCATGGAACTTAGACTTTTGTTTGGGAGATAAAATAAGAGTGTGAATACATGTGCATTTGTGTACATGTGCATATGTATGGATATGGATATGTGCAGCTATGTATGAGTAGTATATGTGTGTTTTTTTTCAAGTATGTTAGTATGTATCTGCGTGTATGTGTATACAGACACGTGCAAGTATGTGTTTGTGTCTCTCTGTGTGTATGGACATGTGAATGTATGTGTGCACTTGTACTTGTGTGTACATATGTTTGTGCGTGTGCGTGTGTATGTGTAACTGAACTTCAGTGGCAGCAGAGTGCTCAAATGCATGCACTTTTGAATCAAACTGACCTCTCCTCAACCCGTCTTTTATGGATATCCTCTTCTCTAACTTGTTTTGAGTGTGTCCTATTTAAACTTTGCATGAAATCATCATACCTGGGCATAGTTATTAGTCTAAACACTAGGATGATTTCTGATTGGCCAGTTAATTAGGACCTATCAAGGGAGACTTTAAGTCCTTTGCTCTTTTTGACTTTTCTGTTTCCTGAAACAGATTGAGCTAGTGGAAATCCACATTTAATTAACTGCTGGTATGAAAGCCTGAGGGGAAAGGCAAAAAAAAAAAAAAAAAAAAAAAAAAGTTAGTATTGCCATTCCCTTTTCATGTGAGAGCCCAGAAGGGAAGAATGTGTATGGCGGGAAGAAAAGAGTAAGCAAACCATGTTTGGGAGATTAGCAAACTTTATTACAAATAGTGCCTTTAGGAGAAGGTGGGCTGAGGAGGAGAGAGGGGTTGGAAGGGGAGGGAGCACGGCCCTGAAGGAAGGGTTTAAAGAGTGGGAACAGCCTTTGGATTTTTCTCAATAGAGAACAGGGAGCCTCAGGAGTTTTCTGTTAAATACCATATCATGTGAGTACTCGAGAAGACTTTACACTAATTTAATAGATGTCACCTTTTTGTCACGTGTTTCCTTCTTATCCTAACCAAAAAGAAATGAGGTTTCTACTTCCCATGTAAATATTCTTTTGTGAAGTCATTGTACTTACATTTTAAATGTATGAACTCCTTGTGTTGTGTGAGATGGACTGTTCAGAACAAACACTATCCTTAGAGTTGTATCCTAGAGACAGTTGGATTTTAAGATCCTTTCCAGATCTAAAATATACAAAGTTAGTATAATGTTAAAAAGAAGTTAAGTGCCTGACACCTTAGCTAATTGACACTCTTAAAGAAGAGCAATTTAAGACAGTGATTAAGGGCTGGAAATCCCTAGTGATGATTTCAGTGAATTAAAACACAATTTTATTGAGTTTTTATTCTAAGCCAAGCTATATGCTAGATGTTGAATGGGCAGGAAGAAGGAGACAAAGGAGGTCAGATATGAAAATTAATAATGCCTTGCACATAAAGGCACATAGTAAATACCCATTGGATGAAGGAATGAATGAATGGACAAGTCCCTGTTATTTATTGATTCAATTTGTGGGAGATGGTAAGGGGTGGTGCTAGGGGGACAGACACAAAAATAGAAATGAACAGAGACCAGGTAAGTGATTCCCCACATTTGGCTGCACATTCAAATTACCTGGGAACTTTAAAAATTTCTAATGACCAGATGCCTCTCTAAATCTGACTTGGTTTGAAGGCAAAGAGAAGGGGAGAAGGGAAAAATGTGACCATAGACCCAGGAACTTGGAAAAACAAGGCATATTATGGAGCAGGATGAGTGTTTTGGAGTAGGTAAATTGTAGGGTAGACAGATTTTAGCCAGAAGATGGAACTTCTGGGCAGACTATAAACAGGTTGATGGAGTTCAATTCCTGAAACACCTGGCTTGGCACTGAGAGCTAAAGAATTATGGCCACTCTTGTTGCTTTTACTGTTTGAGGTCTCTTTGTCTCTGTCTCTCCTTCTCTCTGTTTCTCTCTCTCTCTAGCTGAGGAGGTTTTGTGTGCATGTGTGCGCGCGCGCGTGTGTGTGTGTGTGTGTGTGTGTGTGTGTGTGTGTGTGTCCCTGCTCGGCCTTCCTGAGACTACATCTCTTTTATTGGAATTTTTGAGTTAAGGCATACTCCTCAGCAAGGCTTCTTTATTTAAAACATTGGTTCCTGCTACAAATGGCTGCTCACATTTTTCTATGGCTTTCATTCATCTTTTGGAGACTGGCCTTCTTTCCTTATTTGTGGTCCCCTCACACACCAACAATCATACCTGTTTTTCTATCACTGAGCAACACTGACAGAAATGGTGTTGGTCTATGTCTTCCTGTAAAAAATTAGTACATGTTCATTGTAAATACTTTTAAAATATAGGAAAGTTAGAGAAGAAAATAAGAATTATTCATAATAGAGCTCTTACACTTTTAGCATCTTGGTATATTCTAAGCATGCATTTGGTTCATGCCTATACTTATTTGTGAAGTTGGAGATGGCTTCCCAGTGAGTTTTTATTCTCCTTCTTTAATTTTTTTTCTTGTAACTTTGAATTATGAGAATTTCTCTACATGATTAAATATTTGTTAAAAAACATTTTAATGACTTATATTGTTCCAACCAATGGGTTCATAATGATTTTTTACTATGGTAAAAATTGGACTTTGTTTTTTTTTCAGTTTTGTGAATAGTATGACACTGAGAACATTGCACATAAATCTTTAGGCACGTTCTGACTTCCCTGGGACATATACTTAAAAGGAGGATTTTATTGGGCTAAGGCTTTTATCTTTGAAGATCTTTTATAAAGATTGCTAAATTATTTTTCAAAAAATTTGAGCATATTCAATGAATGTTAGAGTACATTGTTTATAATGGATTGAAATAGAAGTTTCTCCTGACCTACATGGAAAATTTTCTAAATGAGATTCATCCATAAAACAACATCTTTGCTGAGAAAGCCATGGGAAGAAAGTTCACATGAGTAGGCTATTATGTAGCCTGGTAAGTGGATACAGCATATTCTTATTTTTTATAGTGATGAAGGGGATTATTGACATAAATAATTTTTAAGAACCGGAGTTCATTAACTCAGTGGCCCTGTAGTAGGTTTGCAACATGGTTTGGGATGGCAAGGAGTCTTATTTACTGTATAAGCAAGGATCATTTTTGTTGGAGGAACATAATCCATCATCTGGGTAACTTGTGTACAGATGATAGCCTTCTTTGCAAGATGGTTAACATCAACGTACACATTTCTGGGGAAACATCAATGTACACATTTCTGGGGAAACCTTCCTATATTGAAACTTGTGTGAGCTAAACAAGTGTCTGGATCTGGTTTACATAATTGAGCATGTAATCAATGCATCTGGAAGAAGTCTACATGCTGCTCAAGGCTCTGCATTCTGGTCTGAGCACAGAGGAGCGTTTCCCATCGTAAGCTGGACACACTTTGAACCATTTATATCAGGTATCTGGCATCCAGGGGTCTTCTCATGTTTCATAATAATAGAACAATAGAAAAATGGCTCTATTCTTTGTACCTTTGTTGTGATTTTCTTTTTTTTTCTCTGGGAACATTTGTTCTAAACTTACTTTCTCTTATTATAGAAAGACCATGTGTGTAAGAGATGATAAAATCTTATTTTAAAATGAAACTTACCACCAACCCCCAATAGGAGCTAATGTCTCTCCAGCTTAAAATTTTCCAATTTTTTTTTTCTTCTTTCTTTCAGGGTTCCATGAAAATCTTCATTGCTACCTATAATTGTAATACAATTTTGATGGCAACCAATACTAAGTCTTTCTGAAGCGCTTCTCTAATCTGGGAACACAGACTTTTTGTGTGTGACCCCAATCAACAGTTGCTTATTTGGCATTCCTGGAACTATAATTTGAAGGCACCAGGGCTTTTAGAATTCCTCCAAAAATACTTAGAATGGAAACTTACCACTTAGAAAACAGCAATTCTAAAAACCCACTCACGTCATCTTCCAAAACAACAGTGAAATTATTCCATTTTAAAGATTTTCTAAGAGTTTCTAGAATTCAATAGTTCTCCTTTTTGAACTCACAGATTATTTTTTTTCTCCATACCCACTTATAACTTGACCTTTTCTTGGAGTATTGGAGTTATTTAATTATAGACTTTATCTGCCAAGTCTGGGTGCCATCTGATTCACACCTGTGCTCAGCCTCCCACATATTCATGATCAATTGATACAAGGAGTGGGTACTTCTTTTATTTCTTAATTTTTCTGTTTGAGATCTGGAGGCAAGCACACTCACCTCATAGGCCTTGGAAGTGCCACTCCAAGTTAGCAGCATGAAGTTAACAGGGATAAGAAGGAGACAGATAAGTTAACAGAGCACTGGTAAAGCATTCTCTTGGCCCATGATGAGGAAGAGTATTAGCAGAGCTGGAAATTTTACTTTTATGAAATTCTGAAAGTATTCTTGAAGTCTAGAGCTCACATAGCAAGTGCTTGTTTAGGTCGATGATGATAATGTTGGTGGTGGTTGGGGGTGAAGTTTCTTTTTTCCATATCACACTAATTTTTAAAAAAACCTTTTTTAGTATACTCCCATAGCATTTACCATGTGTGCATTAAATGATAAATGACTTTGTAAACTGTAACTTTGTCATTGTTATTTGATATTGTGACTATCCTTTAAAAGGTCACTCTCTTCAAAGACATATAAAAGCTCCCATTTTCTTTCTTTCTGACAGATTGTGGTCCTGTGTCTGAAGCCTCCCCATCTGGGAGCATCTGGGATATAAAAGCTGCAGGGAATACGGAAGGCAGGGCTGTTGAGCTATGACGACTGTGGGAAAGTCTGGTGTAAAGGAATGAACATTCTTGCCTTGTGGGTCAGACAGACTTAGGTAAGTTATTTCACCCTTCTGAGCCTCAGTTTCCTCACACGTAGAATGGTGATCGTAAAATCGTTCATATGCAAGGTCATGTGTATTAAGTTCCTGGCCTGGTCACAGAATGTACAAGCTATACATGTTTCTAGCCTGCTTTCTTTCCTGCCTGCAGCCTTTGATTGGGCTTCTCTGACTGCGCTCCGCACAGCATAGTATAGTCACCTGCTGGACTGGGGAGGCTTTGAGGGGCAGGGATAGTGTCTTGTTCGTTTTTCCCCTCCAGTGACTGGTTCAGTGCCTTGGAGACTGGAGGCTCCATGAGGGACAGCTACACTGAGCTGTGTCCAACTGTGCAAAAGAATCCACAGTAATAGCAGGAATTTGGAGAAGAGTTGAGACACTTGGAGGGAAGTAGAATAAAGCAATAATAGCCTGGTTCTGTGCCACCTATTCAAACTTACCTCTTGATGGTTTGGGGCTTAGTCAATACCTGTTGAGTGAATGATATTAATAAGAAAATGTGTAAATGAGCCCCACAGGAAAGGTATGTGGAATTGAGATTAGCTGACCTAGCCAAGGACCTGGCGCATACTAGACACTGGATAAATATTCACCGAATCAATGAAAAAGTAATTAAGCAAATGAAAGACATGCATGGATGGTAACTCATGGATAGTAGTTAAGTAAAATAGATTATTTGGAAGGTAATGGATGTAATGGAAGGTGGTACCCACATTATCTGTGTGTGTTTGTATTCATGTAGGACAAAGGAGGTAAGTGGAGGGACGAGAAGGTGTGTTCAAATGAACATCTGAGGGATTGAATGATTTATCAGGCTTAGTTTCCTTTCATTGCTATTAAACACTAATTTAATTACTGGGGGAGGTTGGTGGTCTTAGAGACAGAGGAGAAATTCTCATCTGATTCATACAGCCAAAATATAAAACTATCTGACCTTGGTGGACAGAAGTCACCTCCATGCTCTTACTAACACCTTTTTCTGGTTCATCTCTTGCTCGTGGACAGTATTGTTCACAGGCATAACCTAACACTCATAAAAGAACCTCCTTTGATACTGTAAAGCAATTAAATGAACACAGCTTTTATTTTGCACCTGAGGTTTGTGAATCACCCTTAAGTATTTCCAGTATTTTTCCTGCACGACCCTGGAGTTATCAAATCTGGCAATAGGAACAGGATGGTTCTCAGGAGGGCTGCCTCAGAGAGGAGTGGCTCTTGCTTGGCTGCCAGGAGACAGGCACTCCCGGCCCCTGCTGTTGCTATCAGAGATTCCAGGAACTGCAGGGGGCCCAAGCAAAGACGTGGCAGCCAGCTCTGCGACACACAAGTCCCCAGTCCATGGCAGCCTCCTTCCACGGCCACTGATTCCTAGCCTGGGCTAGGCAACTTCATTCTCGTGCATGAGCATAGTTTATGTAAAGACTAGGACATTAGAGTTTTTTTTTATTACTATTTCAGGAGAGAGGGTGTTCATGGAGGTGCAAGTCTTCAGGTGTTTAGCAAGGTGTTTAAGGAGGTCTGTGGAGGGTCCTAGCGCAGTGGCCATTCTTCGCCAGGCATTGGTGTGATGTGGGGAAGCTGCTGCCATTCCTGAGCCTCAGTTTTTTCATTTGGATTATGACCATGCACCTCTTCAGCCACAAGGAATAGGACCTTATTGTCCTAGAGATTAGCGAAAACAGATTTGAACAGGCTTTGTAAAATGCACCATGCTGTATACATACACGAATGTGTAGTTTATATCCTGCATATCTGGAGGAGGGGGAAAAGGGAATGGGGAGAGGGAAGCCTCTCAGGCTATTATTAGGAGATTGGCTCATTGTAGGGAATGTTGACGGTGCAGTGTTTATAGACTCCTGGGTAGGCAACACATCATGAGAGCACGAGAGGACAAAAATGGCATTCTTATAAAAAAAGGCTTCTTTTCCTTTCCATCTCCAACCCCCTACTGTCATACCTCCTGCTCCCTTTTGGCTTTTACGTAGGGTTGTGTCAGCTGGAATGCTTTTTGAGATCATTAAGTGTAACCCCCAGGCAGTTATTTTACAGTTTTTCAAACATCCCACGGTTATTTTAGCCTATTCACATAAGCTGAATAAGACGGATCTAATGCTCAAGGGAGAGGAGAGTGGTGGTAGGAATTCTTATGGGGAAAGGAAGATGAAAGGTTCTGGTGCTTGTTTAATTCTGTGCTTGCCAAATAGAAAATATACAAAAAGAAAATTGCAATGTAAATAGCACAAAGTGTCCAGAATTGTTTTGAAATAAATCCAGGTTTAAAGGACCTAATTTGCCACTTTGAACATATTATTTCACGCTCCAACAAATAAAAGATGCTCGGAGCTCTTTAATTTTGGCCAGTATTAAAAAAAAAAACTTATGGAAATTAACCAATGATAATTTGAGTCAGATCTCTGTTGCCTTTGTATAATTAGCACAAATATCATTTATTTGTCAGGAGTGTAAATATAAGTCTTGCCTTATTAGCCACTTCCCATCTCTTCTGAATTCACAAACTAATATTGGCATTGTTATAGTTCACATGCTTATCTGTAGTTTATTGAGTATTTTCTGGTTTTAACAAAGATATTTAATATCTGAAATGACTTATGCAAAATGTGATGAAAATGGTATGTGGGTTTCTAAGATCAAGGAGTTTTAGGACATTTTAAGAATCTGCTACACATTAGTGTGGTAATATTAATAAAAATTACTAGTGTATATGGTAGACATTGTAAATACATAGCAGTAATAACAAAAATATCTTTTGATTAAATGAGAATACCTGTTGGAGCTTTGTTACCTGTGGTAACAAACAAGTCAGCAAAGGTATCATGGAGCAAGAATTACAGAGGATAATTTCTCACTCACAGAATGTACAAAATGGGGAATCTTGATTGACAGCAGGCTCTCCTCCAAACTGTGGTTGGAGAATGAGGTTTCTTCCATCTTGGAGCTCTCCCCTCTTTAACAGTGGTTTTTCAGGTTGCTGGGATCATCTCCTTTGAATCAATGAGAAGAGAGAGTATGGAGGACCATGCACCAGAGACTTCTGTGGACCAGGAACAATCCATTAGTGGGACCTCCAGCTGTGTCCCTAGAAGAGGAGGAAGCAGATTTGCTGAAAAGTTAGACAGTCTCTGGGGCACTGGCACATTGTTAGCTTTCAATGACATGGCTACTAATATTATTATATTGAATGTCAATGTACAGCTCTTATAACCCCTTTTTATTTTAGGTGATATGAGAGATAATTTGTGTGTGTGTGTGTGTGTGTGTGTGTGTGTGTGTGTGTGTGTG
>NW_024412394.1:21888636-22006816 GCF_014898765.1 Herpailurus yagouaroundi | reverse complement strand
TGTGTGTGTGTGTGTGTGTGTGTGTGTGTGTGTGTGTGTGTGTGAATGTGTGCTGTATTGAGACTCATGATTAGTAATTTAGATCTCTATTTGGAAGGGGAATTGAAGAAGGTGTTTATTATCTGTTCCTTACATTAAAGTCAAGTTTAAATTAACCAGATTTTAAAGTTAATTATGTACATTCAGCCTGAGCTGTATGCTGTAGAAAATATATTGATGCAACTGAGTCCATACATTCTGTTAATAGTTAACTGAACAAAGGAAAAGGATGGTAAAATTGTTTTCTTTTCTTGAACACAGTTTGAGGTAGATAATCTTTGTCAAACACATTATCTAAAGAGTAAAAATGATTCTTAAAATGAGATTAGTAAAGCACTTTAAATGTCCTTCCCCCCATTTCCTTTAGATGCTATTAATGAAAATATTATGTGTAAGTAGAAACTTCCTTATTCATCTATCATTTATTATCTATCTATCTATCTATCTATCATTCTATCATTCTATCTATTATCTATCTATCTATCTATCTATCTATCTATCTATCTATCTATCTCTAAATGAATCCTACCAGAAAAGGTTTAGGTACTCAGTTACTTTTCTTTCAAAGGAGAGCAGCCATTCTAGCATAACTAGAGATAATGCATTGCAGCGAGAACAGGGGTTAGCAAGTTTTCTGTAAGATGGCAGGTAGTAAATATTTTAGCCTTTGTATGCCATACAATCTCTGTCACAACTACTCAACTGTGCTGTTTTTGTGTGAAAGCCCTTGTTGACAATATGTAAACAAATCACTGGGGTTGTCCTTGATAAAATTTTATTCACAAACACAGGCAGTAGCCTGGATTTGGTCCATGCACTGCATTTTTCTGACTCCTGGTCTAGAATGTTCAGTACTTTCTAAAAAGGGTACATTTTCTAATTTTATATTAGATGTTTATGTTATTTATGAAGCTAATTTCTCTCTACAGAGTTGGAAATATTACTGTCAGTTTGATTTTTGATGGCAAGAATAACCATGACCTAAGATAGCATTGACTAAATTCACTGTCCTTTGTCATCAGCATTAATGAAGCTATAAATCATAATTGTGTTGGCAATTTTTGTTAGATAACAGGCCTATAAAAGTGATTGGTTATTCAGAGTAAAATTGCTTTATTAAAAGCACTTGGAGACAGGCTTTAGTAACTGCTAAAAAAGTATTCATAAGGCTTTCGTCTTTCAGGAAAGTTTAGTTGGTATGTATTTGCTTACTTTTTCTTCTCATTGGTAGATGGAATTTAATTTTTATATCTCACAAACTTTACACTTATAAGACTCCAACTAGCATACAGAATTTTATTTAATGTTTTCAAACTGCCTAGGAGAGGGTTTTTTCCTAAAATGTCATCAGCAAGTAGAGTGAAAATATAAAAAGCAACCCTGTGCACCCTGCAGAAGCACATAAAGAGGTCTAATTAAATGACACAGATGGAAGTAGGCCCCCTGTTCACTGAATTAAGATGACACGATCTGTCACATATGGGAACTATGAGATATAGAGTCTTCTTTAAGTACAGGGATTTGGAATTCTGGTACCTCCCACATTTGTTTATGTAACAAGTGTTTTTGAAGTAGAGTCTAGACCCACTTTGCACTGGGGGTGGGGAGTACAATTGTTTGTTCTTGGATCAGGCTGTTCTGGTAGGTGGAGTAGGGAGGAGAGAACGGAAAAGGACAGTGTCTCTTTCTTGGTTGGCTCTGTTACAGTCCTTGAGCTGTTAGTTCCTGTTTTTTTTTTTTTTTTTTTTCTTTTGGACTAACACTGACTAACCTTTAGTGACACATATGCAAAAAGCATCCAAATTCTGGCTCTTCATGAAGAACTTGCATGCATTCTATTACCTCTTCCAACTCCCCACTTAGCATCTGCCCTGGCAGTCCCCTCCAGAGCCTCTTTTGTCTGGGATCCCCATCAAGAGTTGTGGGACATCCACTTGACCCATGGCAAACCCACACATTGCTGATTTTTCCAAGTTGCCTGTGGACTGCTTCAGTGCCAGCCCTGTCTCAGCCTTGGCATCTCACTCCAACTGTCCTCTCCTCTTGCTCAAATAAGCACAATGGGCAAATCCACAAGACCTCTGTGTAAGCAGATATCTGCCATGGACTGAGACGCCAGTCTCCCCTTGTGTAAGCATCTCAGTTCTCTGAGTGATTCTTTTCTAGTTTGTCCCTCACTGGATTGCAACAGGTACCTTTCCTTCTCTATGTGTAAAGAAGGGAAAAAAACCTCATCAAGAACTACTGATGGCTCCTGGGCAGCAAGAAAGTCCCATTCAACATCCTCCTTCAGTGTCTTGTGCTAGGCAAATGGTGACAGTGCAGGATAAAAGCGGATAGATTAGAAATATTGAGGAGATAATATTTATAGGACTTGGTGCTTAGATTATATTTGATTAGACATAGGGTTAAAGGAGAAGGGGATGAGAAAGGAAAGCATTAGAGTAGGATCAGGTGGAGAGTTCATGTATTACAAATTCAGTTTTTGATAAGTTGAGTTCTAGGTGCTAGGTGGGCATTCAGATGTCAATGTCACATGGGCAATTAGTTACATGTACAGGGGACCTTTGAACAACATGGATTTGAACTGTGTGAGTCCATTTATATTTTTCTAGTATATTGTTTACTTATATTTTTTCAGTAAATACAGTAAAGTACTCTAAATGTATTTTCTCTTCCTTATGATGTTCTTAACATTTTCTTTCCTCTAGCTTACTTTACCATAAGAATATAGTATATAATACATATAACATACACACTATAATCTAATTGGCTATTTATATTATTGGTAAGCTTCTGGCCAACAAGAAGTTTTGGGGGAGCTAAAAGTTACAAACAGATTTTTAAGTGTGTGGGGGTTGGCATCCTGAACCCCACCTCATTCAAGGCTCAGCTGTACATTAGCAGCCAAGTCTTGAGGCAGATATAACTTTGCAAGTCTTATGAAGAAAATCTTCTAGGGAACCGGGATAGGATGAAAAAGAAGAAAGTGTCTAAGATTGGTCCTTGAGGAATTCTGACACTTAATGGTTGGGGGATAGTAATAAGCATTCCAAGGAGACTGAGAAAAAGCAGCCATAGAAGTAGAAGGAAAACCAGGCGATGGCTTCCAAGGTACACAAGATATTTAAGTTGAAGGCAAGTGGTGGGATTTGGAGTCAGTGGCTGAAGGGTGACTTGTGGATTATTCTATTTATGTTGCTTCTACTGATGCATGAAGCCATTAACCAAATGGAAATGCAAATGAAAATGGAAGCATTATGAAACTCTTGTGAATTTATTTGGAATGTTCATGCTGCTAAATAAAAATTTATTTCAGCAATTTGCTTCCCATGTGTGTTATAATCAGTTCCAGAGAGACTTCATTTATCACAAAGACAATGCTTTATGTGTCACAAGGAAAACATTATAAACTAAAGAGTTTCCCATAAGGGAATATAATTTCATTCTTTATAGATTTTTTAAGAAGTTTGTGTGTGTGTGTGTGTGTGTGTGTGTGCGCGTGCGCGTTTCTCTTTCTAAAGCCAATGTTATCATTTGTTCTTTCTGCTAAGATTTCCTTTTTAAAAAAATATTTATTTATTTATTTATTTGAGAGAGAGATAGAGAAAAGTGGGGAAGGAGCAGAGAGAGAAGGAGAGAGAATCCCAAGCAGGCTCTGTGCTTGTCAGCTCAGAGCCCGATGTGGCGCTCAACTTCACCAACTGTGAGATCATGACCTGAGCCAAAGAGTCAGATGCTTAACTGAAATCGAGAGTCGGGGATAAAGCATTTCTTGCTTTCATGGAGTTTGCCTTCTTGTAGCAGTGTAGTAGTTGAGACCACATGTTCTGGGGTCACTTTTCTTGGTTTTGCATCCAGGCACCCCTTTCTTCTAATATTTCTTATTATATCTCTTATGCTCTATGCTGAGTGAATGCTCAAATATCAGGAAAATGTTTAAATAACTGCCTAAATTGTATGAGGCATATTATAAAGAGAATGTTAAACAGCTGTTTTACATTTCTCCTGATAGAAAACAAGAACACAGCTTCATCTTTAGCCATATAGATGTGGGTAACAACAAAATGGAACCTTTGCCTAGAACAGAGTTAACAATGGTGGGTTCCTGGAGTACAGACTAAAACATGGCTTAAATGAACCATGATTTGGAGATATTATGGGGCACACTTTTGACTTCCTTGGCTGTGGGCATTGTTACAAGTGGAAATGTCTTTTGGAATGTACAGTTTTGAATTTCTCTCTGACTTAAGCATCTTGTGATTGAATATGGTGAGGCTTCCACAATTCAATACCAATGTACTTTTTAAGCCTTATTTCCTACTTTATTTTTATAAGCCTTATTTCCTACTTTATTTTTATAAGCCTTATTTCCTACTCCCTTATTTCAACCTTCCATTTCAGTATGGAAGCCAAATATGGCTTTTGTGCTACTGGGTCAAACTTTTTTCTAGATCTTTAAAAAATCTAGCACAGATGTCACTTCTGCCATGGAACCTTCCACAGCACCCCAATAAAATATAATCTCTCTTTCCTACTGATCTCTTTAACTTTTCCTGAAATACCACTTATTTAAGCCTAAACATATTCATTCACTCAGTAAATATTCACTATGTTTACTATGTGTCAGACTATATTTGTGATGGGTTCTGGGGAGAAAGCATTTCTTGCTTTCGTGGAGTTTGCATTCTTGTAGCAGTATAGTGGTTGAGACCACATGTTCTAGGGCCACATTTCCTGGTTTGTATCCTGGTTAGTTTCTAGCTGTGTAATCTTGTTTAATTGTTATATTTCTGTGCATTAATTGCTTTAGCTGAAAGCTGAAATAAATCACAACTACCTGAACCAAATGTTTTTGGCATGGGTTTGTCTACTACCCCAGACCCACATTTTCACCTTGTTTTCTAGCTAGAGCAGTCCTTGTAACCGCTTGTCTTCTTCTCTTGGGCAGGAAGCCAGGCTGCAGCTACTAGGTCTAGTGTCTACGGAAACACTACTTCCAGTCTAATTGGAGACTGGGATGAACTTTTCAGAGAATAGTACTTTTCTGCCTCTCTCAGTATCTCTTGATTTCCTGTGAGCACCTAGCATGTCACAAAACCATGGCCAGCTCTGTATGCCAGTTCCTTATATGTCTTCCCTGTCCTTCCTGCCCCTTTGGCCTCTTCTTAGGCTCCAGTGCTTCTGGGATTGCCCACTGAATAGAAGACTAGCATATACATTTTCATCTTAGGCTCTGTTTTCTAGGGAGCTTGGGCTGCATGCAATACCACCTCATTGGCTTATTGGGAGGATTAAATGGAAAGTGCTCAGAACAGTCCCTGGTGGAGAGTAGAAGATAAATGCTAGCTATTATTATTGTGACAAAAGCAAATGAGAACACAGTAGAGGGTCTAGGTTGAAAGAAGGAAGGTTATTTAAGGATTCTTGGAAGAAATGCTGTTTAAGCCAAGACCTGAAGGTTGAGCAGCCAAATGTAGGATTTGGCAGTGGGGTGCATTTGTGGTGAATATGCCAGGCAGAAGGAGCCTTATGTTTCAAAGCCTGGGGTTAAGAAAGAGCCTAGGTTTGAGTAACCAGTTACATTAATAACTAAAATTCATATCTGTTGTATTCATTTGTAGTTATTTATATATGTGTGTCTAGCAGAGACAGTAAGGTTTATCAAATATTCTACTTTTTTCCTTATCTTTCCCAATCCTCTTGCAGTTCTGGATAATTAAATGTGAAGGAAATGACATGAGTCACTCCTGGGCTGAGGCAGGGTAAAGTCTACATTTTTCCTCCACGATAGTGACCAGAGACCACATGTTCCAGAGAGATGGGATACAACATGATAAAGCTGCTATCACTAAGTTTCTTGAGTAATTCCGTAGGTAAAGCAGAGGGTCCTGCTGGCCTGCCTGTGGTGAGAATAAGAAATAATTCTTTGTTGAATAATGCCACCAGAATTTGGGACTGGTTTGTTATTGCAGCATAACTTAGTTTAACTTGACTAATACAATGATTAATCTTCCCGACTGCAGTGTTAGCTTCTGGATTAGAGCCATGCCTAGGGTGAGGCAAGAGAGATGCCTGTGTTACAAAATTGAAGGAGGCACTTCCTTTCAGGTTTATGCAAGTGGGTGACATTATGACCAAAGCAGATTAAGTGAGAGGGATAGTGTGGCAGAAGAGGTCTGAGAGGTTGTAACTTCGAAGACCATTGGAAGATCATTGGATTTTTAGTGGAATTATATTTTTTAAAGATCTAATTGGCTTTATTAAATGATTCATGAATCAGGCAGCATCCCATCTTGCAAGAGGAGAGGTGCTCCCTGTAGTGGAATTATGGTTAACTCCTTATTTGCTATAAAATAAGGCAAGAAAACCAAAAGACAAAGGAGTTCATTTAGACAGTGAAAATTTGCTTTTATTATTTAAGGCAAAATTGTACTCCAAAAACAGTCTTCTTTGGGAAGAAAGTTATCTTTCATTTCCACTTTCTAAAGAATCTTCACTCAAGTTACACATTGCCTGTAATGTTTAGCAGTACCTAACAACTTTCTTTTGGGTTAAATCCATGGTTATAGAGGAATCACTCCATCAGGTTTTGAGTCATTTCTTGAAGGAGGATAAAAAATAATTCAGCTTGAGCCTAGGTTCCTGAATAATATTCTCCTGTGAAACCAGACTCATTATTTGGTTAAAACTTTCTGCCTTTTCCCTGTTGTTGAATTTGAAACATGCTGTGTATGTGCGTGGTGGAGTGGCAGTGGGTCACTCCTGCTGGGTTAGAATCCAAATGTTAACGTGAGAAAGAATGTCATGCTTTTCCCCCTTCATAAAGAGACTTATCTGAAAAATTTCCAGAAAAAAATCCAGAATACCATAATGTAGCCTGGAAACCAGTAAATACTGAACTGGCCATATATTTCTTTAAGCTCTAGTTATATGGGGCACGTATTTACAATCTAAAATAATAGGTTTCATGAAGGCTGTTGTAAACTGAAGCAATATTTTATTCTGTATGCTTTGTAGACTGGCTGTAGAAATTTGCTTTTGGAAAAAGTAGATGTTTTTCTAAGAAGCTATTAATTGAATTAAAGGTTAATGCAGAACTCCCTGGTGATTGGACATTTGAAAGATATTGCCAAAAGAGAAACAATGAGATGCATTCAGAGAAGACTGTATATTGGATGTGCTCAATTCTTAGAAAAATAAATGTGGGAACATCTAATCTCATCACAGTTGGATACATATGTTTTTGCAAATGGAATGTAATTTTCTAAAAATGTCAGCTGTGTATGTCTCATGGATACTGAAAACATATGCTAATTTTTGGCAGAAGCCAAGGAAAGCTATGGTGCTTTTAATTTAAATTTAAATACACAGTTGGTGAGTGAGCACTCAGTAATGATGGGAATGCATTAGAGTGATAGCACATGTGGTGAGGAATCAGAGAGATTGATAGAAAGAGAAGCAGCAAGTGGAGAAGGAGGGAGTTGAAGGCACTCAGTAGTCTAAGTAGAAATGCAAATGGCGGCAGTGCTAGAGCAGCCAGGACAATATAGTGGAACCTGGGCCAGAATGGGCCAGATTTAGAGTCTGAGACCATCACCATCCAATGCAGAATGATTTGAGGGATGCTAAGCATATTAGTTTCCCCACCTCCACTTTCCCAATCAGCTCTTCTATTAGCCAGGTCAGGGTATCTCCAAGAGTGTTCCTTGGGAACACTGCTTCTGCTGGATGTTTTTGATATTTATGTGTTTCTATTAAAACAAAGTACAGAGGCAGGGAGGGGGCAATACAGAGGGAAGTCACAAATAAATTTGGGGTACAATGAATTACACAAGTTAAATGGGTTACCTTTACTTTTGGACTTTGCAAAGCCTTTAAAAGCCTTTATATTTATGAATATATATTATGAATCATGAGTCTCAAAAATGGAATACTGTAAGCAGCATCTCTCAAAATGATCTGAACATAGATCTTATTTTCCCCCCTGCAATAGCTCTTAAGACAAGTGTTTGTGAAATACACTTGGGAAATGCTGGCTCAGATGCCTGAAATTTGTCCGTCAGCTAATTATTCAATTGAGTTAAGATATTAAGATTCCAACCCCCCTTTTAAAATAAATATAAAGATATTTCTGGAGGTCCTACAGAATGAGTCCTTATCTAGTATGTACACCACAGCACTGACACAGCAGGTGACAGGCTGCTTGTTAACTGACCAGGAGCCAATAGCAGGTGAGCAAGAGATGAGGGAATGGGGTGCGTGCAGGTGGACTTTGAATGGCAAGCCTCGGAGGTTAGAGAAAGTATATTGGAGATGCAGACAGAGGGAAGTAGTTGGAGTATTTTTAATGCCAGGACGGGGAGCTGGGGCAGCATGCACTTACTGAGTAGCTGGGGAGAGCTGAAGGGTGTGCAGGGCTGGGAAGGGAATGAAAAAGTAAGGGAGACACCCTGACTTTGAGGCTAAGATCTAGTATAAATTAAAATAATTTAAAAAATTAATATAATTGAAAAAATGATATGCCCTTAAAAATAAATGAATTGAGAGCTTCTATTTACACAAACGGTGTTGTTTAAATGTTATTGCTGAAAAAGAGTGCAAGCTTTGTCAAGAATTTCAGAAAGTCCAAAGTTTCTGAGTAATGTTTAAAGAATGAGAAAGAAATGAATCCTTTTAGCCAAAAAAGTTGTTCTTAAAATATCATTTTAATCATGGAATTACATATGCTTATTGTGGGAAATCCAAAAAAATACAAACTAAAGATGAAAGAAAAATTATACATATCACCCATAATCTCTCAATCTAGAAATAGCTACAATAAATCTTTTAGCATATTATCTTCCAGTCTCTCCTTTGTCTCCTTTTTCTACCCTCTCCACCTCCCTACCAAATTGTATAATTTTGGCTGATAGTAAGCATGAACATATAATTTTAATGAGGATACTATAATTTAATCAATCAGTTGGAAAATCTGGCCTGTTACCTGTTTTTGTAAAACCCATGAGCTAAGGATGGTTTTATATTTTTAAATATTTAACATAATCAAAACAATAATATTTAATGCTATTTGAAAATTACATGAATTCAAATTTCAGTGTCCATTAGTAAAGTTTTATTAGAACCCAGCCACACTCACTTACTATTGTCTGTGCTGTTTTCACATCAACGATGCAGATGGTAATTGTGACAGAGACAGCATGGTCTGCAAAGCTTAAAATATTTCCTATGTGGGCTTTTATAGAAAATGTTTGCTGACCTTTCATTTAACCAATCCACAATTTGGGGGGTATATTTGTTTTTTTAAATCTTTTCCCCATTATAAATAATGTTTTAACTGATATCTTTGGGCACAAATCTTTGCCTACTTTTCTGATTATTCTATTTGGGTATTTTCCTAAAAACAAAATTACTGTGTCAAAGGGTATGAATATTTTAAGGCCTCTGATGCATAATGCCAAATTTCTTTCCAGAAAGCTCAAACTAAGTTCTTTTCCCACCAGAAGCATAAGAGAGCTACAAAGATTTTCTTTTTGGCAATACAATCTGTATCCTACCCCACCTTAAACTATTTTAAGTTCAATAATAAAATAGTGTTAATCAAGTCCAACCTTGCTAGTTATGAGGTTTTGCTGAGCGGGGGCGGGGGGGGGATAATTTTCATATGCTCTATATTTTTATCTCTCCTTTCAATACAGCCCTGAATCATGCAGCCTCTGCTCTTGATACATCCTGTTGTGAGACCTCATTGCACTTGCTTACTCCTCAGTCATTGTAAATAGAAGTATGTAATGGAGAAATACCTACCTATAGTATGAGAAATATGATTCATCCAAGTTTGTACCTGATTCTGTATAAATTGGAGATGAGGGTTGCTTTGCCTATCTACATGAATTTACTTGTATTTTTAATGACTGATTTTAGACTTAACATTACAAATTCTTTTTTTTATATGAAATTTATTGTCTAATTGGTTTCCATACAACACCCAGTGCTCATCCCAACAGGTGCCCTCCTCAATGCCCATTACCCACTTTCCCTCCTCTCCTCCCCATGAACCCTCAGTTTATTCTCAGTATTTAAGAGTCTCTTATGGTTTGTCTCCTTCCCTCTCTATAACTTTTTCCCCCCCTCCTCCTCCCCCCAGGTCTTCTGTTGAGTTTCTCAGGATCCACATATGAGTGAAAACATATGGTATCTGTCTTTCTCTGTATGGCTTATTTCACTTGGCATAACACTCTCTAGTTCCATCCATGTTGCTACAAATGGCCAGATTTCATTCTTTCTCATTGCCAAGTAGTATTCCATTGTGTATATAAACCACAATTTCTGTATCCATTCATCAGTTGATGGACATTTAGGCTCTTTCCATAGTTTAGCTGTTGTTGAAAGTGCTGCTGTAAACATTGGGGTACAAGTGCCCCTATGCATCAGCATTCCTGTATCCCTTGGGTAAATTCCTAGCAGTGCTATTGCTGGGTCATGGGGTAGATCTATTAATTTTTTGAGGAACCTCCACACTGTTTTCCAGAGCGGCTGCACCAATTTGCATTCCCACCAACAGTGCAAGAGGGTTCCTGTTTCTCCACATCCTCCCCAGCATCTATAGTTTCCTGATTTGTTCATTTTAGCCACTCTGACTGGCGTGAGGTAGTATCTGAGTGTGGTTTTTGATTTGTATTTCCCTGATGAGGAGCAACGTTGAGCATCTTTTCATGTGCCTGTTGGCCATCTGGATGTCTTCTTTAGAGCAGTGTCTATTCATGTTTTCTGTCCATTTCTTCACTGGATTATTTGTTTTTTGGGTGTGGAGTTTGGGGAGCTCTTTATAGATTTTGGATACTAGCCCTCTGTCCAATATGTCATTTGCAAATATCTTTTCCCATTCTGTCAGTTGCCTTTTAGTTTTGTTGATGGTTTCCTTTGCAGTGCAGAAGCTTTTTATCTTTATGAGGTCCTAATAGTTCATTTTTGCTTTTAATTCCCTTGCCTTTGGGGATTTGTCAAGTAAGAAATTGCTGTGGCTGAGGTCAGAGAGGTTTTTTTCCTGCTTTCTCCTCTAGAGTTTTGACGGTTTCCTGTCTCTCATTCAGGTCCTTCATCCATTTTGAGTTTATTTCTGTGAATGGTGTAAGAAAGTGGTTTAGTTTCATTCTTCTGCATGTTGTGTCCAGTTCTCCCAGCACCATTTGTTAAAGAGACTGTCTTTTTTCCATTGGCTATTCTTTCCTGCTTTGTCAAAGATTAGTTGGCCATACTTTTGTGGGTCCAATTCTGGGGTCTCTACTCTATTCCATTGGTCTATGTGTCTGTTTTTGTGCCAATACCATGCTGTCTTGATGATTACAGATTTGTAGTAGAGGCTAAAATCTGGGATTGTGATGCCTTCCGCTTTGGTTTTCGTGTTCAATACTACTTTGGCTATTCGGGGTCTTTTGTGGTTCCATACAAATTTTAGGATTGCTTGTTCTAGCTTCGAGAAGAATGCTGGTGCAATTTTGATTGGGATTGCCTTGAATGTGTAGATAGCTTTGGGTAGTATTGACACATTTTAACAGTATTTATTTCAGTCCATGAGCACGGAATGTTTTTCCATTTCTTTGTATCTTCTTCAATTTCCTTCATAAGCTTTCTATAGTTTTCAGCATAGAGATCTTTTATATCTTTGGTTAGGTTTATTCCTAGGTATTTTATGATTCTTGGTGCAATTGTGAATGGGATCAGTTTCTTTATTTGTTTTTCTGTTGCTTCATTAATAGTGGATAAGAATGCAACTGATTTCTGTACATTAATTTTCTGTCGCGACTTTGCTGAATTCATGTATCAGTTCTAGCAGACATTTGGTGGAGTCTGTCGGGTTTTCCATGTATAATATCATGTCGTCTGCAAAAAATGAAAGCTTGACTCATCTTTGCCAATTTTGATGCCTTTGATTTCCTTTTGTTGTCTGATTGCTGATGCTAGCACTTCCAACACTATGTTAAACAACAGTGGTGAGAGTGAACATCCCTGCATGTTCCTGATCTCAAGGGGGAAATCTCTCAGTTTTCTCCCATTGAGGATGATATTAGCTGTGGGCTTTTCATAAATGGTTTTTATGATGTTTAAGTATGTTCCTTCTATCCTGACTTTCTCGAGGGTTTTTATTTAGAAAGAATGCTGAATTTTGTCAAATGCTTTTTCTGCATTGATTGGCAGGATCATATGGTTCTTATCTTTTCTTTTATTAATGTGATGTATCACGTTGATTTGCGAATATTGAACCAGCCCTGCAGCCCAGGAATGAATCCCATTTGATCATGGTGAATAATTCTTTTTATATGCTGTTGAATTTGATTTTCTAATATCTTGTTGAGAATTTTTGCATCCATATTCATCAGGGATATTGGCCTGTATTTCTCTTTTTTTTTGCTGGGTCTCTGTCTGGTTTGGGAATCAAAGTAATGCTGGCTTCATAGAATGAGTCTGGAAGTTTTCCTTCCCTTTCTATTTTTTGGAACAGCTTAAGAAGGATAGGTATTATCTCTGCTTTAAATGTCTGGTAGAATTCCCCAGGGAAGCCATCTGGTCCTGGACTGTTATTTGTTGGGAGATTTTTGATAACTGATTCAATTTCTTCTCTGGTTATGGGTGTGTTCAACTTTTCTATTTCTTCCTATTTGAGTTTTGGAAGTGTGTGGGTGCTTAGGAATTTGTCCATTTCTTCCAGGTTGCCCATTTTGTTGGCATATAATTTTTCATAGTATTCCCTGACAATTGCTTGTATTTCTGAGGTATTGGTTGTAATAATTCCATTTTCATTCATTATTTTGTCTATTTGGGCCCTCTCCCTTTCCTTTTTGAGAAGCCTGGCTAAAGGTTTATCAAATTTGTGTATTTTTTCAAAAACCAACTCTTGGTTTCATTGATCTGCTCTACTGTTTTTTTTATTGTATATTGTTTATTTCTGCTCTGATCTTTATTATTTCTCTTCTTCGGTGGGGTTTAGGGTGTCTTTGCTGTTCTGCTTATATTTCCTTTGAGTGTGCTGTTGGATTTTGTATTTGGGATTTTTCTTGTTTCTTGAGATAGGCCTAGATTGCAATGTATTTTCCTCTCAGGACTGCCTTCGCTGCATCCCAAAGCGTTTGGGTTGTTGTGTTTTCATTTTCATTCATTTCCATGTATTTTTTTAATTTCTTCTCTAATTGCCTGGTTGACCCATTCATTCTTTAGTAAGATGTTATTTAACCTCCATGTTTTTGGAGGTTTTCCAGACTTTTTCCTGTGGTTGATTTCAAATTTCATAGCATTGTGGTCTGAAAGTGTGCATGGTATGACCTCATTTCTTTTATACTTATGAAGGGCTATTTTGTGACCCAGTATGTGATCTATCTTGGAGAATGTTCCATATGCACTCGAGAAGAAAGTATATTCTGTTGCTTTGCATTGCAGAGTTCTAAATATATCTGTCAAGTCCATCTGATCCAATGTATCATTCAGGGCCCTTGTTTATTTATTGATTCTCTGTCTAGATGTTCTATCCATTGCTATAAGTGGAGTACTAAAGTCTCCTGCAATTACCACATTCTTATCAATAAGGTTGCTTATGTTTGTGATTGTTTTATATGTTTGGGGGCCTCCAAATTTGGTGCATAGACATTTATAATTGTTAGCTCTTCCTGATGGATAGACCCTGTAATTATATAATGCCCTTCTTCATCTCTTGTTATGGCCTTTAATTTAAAGTCTAGTTTGTCTGATATAAATATGGCTACTCCAGCTTTCTTTTGACTTCCAGTAGCGTGATAGATAGTTCTCCATCCCCTCACTTTCAATCTGAAGGTGTCCTCAAGTCTAAAATGAGTCTCTTGTAGACAGCAAATAGATGGGTCTTGTTTTTTTAATCCATTCTGATACCCATTCTGTGTCTTTTGGTTGGAGCATTTAGTCCATTTACATTCAGTGTTATTATTGAAAGATATGGGTTTAGAGGCATTGTGATATCTGTAGGTTTCATGCTTGTAGTTGTGTCTCTGGTACTTTGTGGTCCTTGCAACATTTCACTCACAGAGTCCTCCTTAGGATCTGTTGTAGGGCTGGTTTAGTGGTGATGAATTCCTTCAGGTTTTGTTTGTTAGGGAAAACCTTTATCTCTCCTTCTATTCTGAATGACAGACTTGCTGGATAAAGGATTCTCGGCTGCATATTTTTTCTGTTCATCACATTGAAGATTTCCTGCCATTCATTTCTGGCCTGCCAAGTTTCAGTAGATAGGTCTGCTACTACCCTTTTGTGTCTACCTTTGTATGTTAAGGCCTGTTTATCCCTAGCTGCTTCAGAATTTTCTCTGTATCCTTGTATTTTGCCAGTTTCACTATGATAATGTCATGCAGAAGATCAATTCAAGTTACATCTGAAGGGAGTTTTCTGTGCCTCTTGGATTCCAATGCCTGTTTCCTTTTCCAGATCAGGGAAGTTCTCAGCTATGATTTGTTCAAATATACCTTCAGCCCTTTCTCTCTCTTCTTCTTCTGGAATTCCTATGATACAGATATTGTTCTGTTTGATTGCATCACTTAGTTCTCTAATTCTCCCCTCGTACTCCTGGATTTTTTATCTTTCTTTTTCTCAGCTTCCTCTTTTTCCATAATTTTATCTTCTAATTCACCTGTTCTCTCCTCTGCCTCTTCAAACCACGCTGTGGCCACCTCCATTTTTTATGAACCTCATTTATGGCATTTTTAACATTAAAATTCTAACTGAACCTGCCCACACTTATTTCTCCATCAATTGATCAATATATTTACCTCCTGATGGGGAAGCACTATTAGTTTCACTCTCATGTGAGACTAAAAAGCATATAGCTTTGCCCTTGAAAAGGGCCATAAAACCCTCATTTTAATGTTATTTGGTTGGTGGAGTGAGAAAATAGATATTTAGGGTTCAAAATCTTAAGTCTAGATTTTACTCATCCTTAGTATGAAACTAATTTATATCATGGAGGATATAGTTTTGAATCTCTTTTTCTTTGAAGCTTTACTTCTGGCACTACATAAAAGTGATGTCTTGATTCTGATTCTGACTATTTACTTGTTACGTTTTCAAGGATCTAATTTGACACTAAAAATTTTCATTTTTTTCTATTCATAGGGAAAATATATTTCTTTTAAGTAAGAAACTTTTAGGGACACTAGACATGAAAGGACAGGAAGTAAGATTCATTCTGCTAGTATTTGAAGAGAAAACACAATGGATGCCTATGAAATGAATATTTTCCATCTCTGTCCACATTCCTATATCCACCAGAGATAAAGGGGGTAGATCAGAAGCCCTGGAAGTCATCCTCAGACTAAGCTTTCCAGATCCTTAAAGAAGAGCAGGGCAAGTGTAACTAGGGTGGAAAAGTGATATGAGACCATTGAATTAGCTTTAATTTTAGCCTGGTCTTAGGCTGCTTGGCGTTGAGAGAACTTCATGTTTATTCAGCAACTATTTAATGGGTTAAAGTGCCTCCTAAAAATACTCCAGAGTCCTGTAACTTGTCCTTAAGAAAAATAATCAGAAAAACTTATAGAGAGACTCTATAATCCTAATGCCCTTATAATTCATCAATCACTAGATGAGAACCTTGGGTGAGGATCTTTTAGCTGAGCCAAGCAGACCTCTCAGAATTGTCACGGTTCACGTTTGCGGAAAGTGTATAGCGATTGTGATTACCCTGTGTATCACATCTCTCAGAGCCCAGCTATGGTGGGAAATGGGCTGGGATTCTCTTTAAACCTTTGTTGTTTTCCTTTTTTTTTTTTTTTTTTTTTTTTTTTGTAAATCAGGTACATTGTGGCTTTTTCAAATTCAGGCTCAAAGGCTTTATCAAAGTTGAGCTCCTGAAATGCCTGAGGGGAAAGCCACATCTCTCCTGTACACAGATTCTAGCAGATGAATCTGCTACAGAAGAGGGACTGCTCTTTTGAATAACTTGGCATTTCTGCAAGGTGGGCAGACAGCCAAGCCAAGGCATTCATCCCCGCCCTTTGCTGCTTCACTGAGGCTTCCTGAGTATGCTTTTGGCCAGGGAAAAACCTTGGCAGAGCAAGAGGGAGATATTTCTCTCCCTGTTCCTTTACAACAAGATGTCAGGCAGGCAGGTAGCCTAATTTATGATGGCAAGTTCTAGAGACTGCATCTAATGAAAAGAGTCATGTATGTCTTTAAGAAAAGATTAGTTTTGGGGTGCCTGGGTGGCGCAGTCGGTTAAGCGTCCGACTTCAGCCAGGTCACGATCTCGCGGTCCGTGAGTTCGAGCCCCGCGTCGGGCTCTGGGCTGATGGTCCGGAGCCTGGAGCCTGTTTCCGATTCTGTGTCTCCCTCTCTCTCTGCCCCTCCCCCGTTCATGCTCTGTCTCTCTCTGTCCCAAAAATAAATAAAAAAAAAACGATGAAAAAAAAATTAAAAAAAAAAAAAAAGAAAAGATTAGTTTTACAGGGCTCTGTGCAGTTAGACTGGGGCAAAATCTATATAGACACTAAGTGCACATACATTCTCCCTTTTAAGAACAACAATCAGTCTAGAAGGTTAGAAAAGAAAGATATTATACCCAGAATTGAAAAAGAGAGTAATGAATCTAGAATACAGTTTGTTCAATTAGCTCTGATTTAGAGAACATGAGAAGTAGGAAAACAAAATGCAGGTTATAATGTCTGATTAGGACTATGGCTTGCCTGTCCCACAGAGGTTCAAGCACTTTAGATCTGGGAAGGCACCATAGGTATCATTTCATCAACATCCTAATTTTTCATAAGGCATATGATGAAATCTCTCTTAAAACTGGTCAAAGTGACTTATGTAAAAACAAAGTATTGGGAATTAAACAGAACTGAAATGTAAGGGAATGAGTGTGAGCCATTTACCTGGGGGAAAATGTAAGTTGGATAATAAATGACTTGTTATGACAGAAAAAAATCTAGGATTATTAACATGAATTGGGAAATTAAACAGTATAGGGTTATCTCTCTTTTTTATTTATGTATGTATTTATTTATTTTAAAATAGGAAGAGAACACAAGTAGGGGGGGTGGGCAGAAAGAGAGGGAGAGAGAGAGAATCCCAAGCGGGCCCCACACTGTCAGCACAGAGCCTGCCGTGAGGCTTCAACTCATGAACCGTGGGATCATAACCTGAGCTACAATCAAGAGTCAGAGATGCTTAACTACTGGGCTGAGACACCCAGGTGCCCTGGATTGTCTTTTCTTTTTAAAGCAAGCAGCACACTGTAGGATGTCTTCTCCAAGTGGTTATCACTGATAATTCCCTATATGAACTATTTATTATTCAGGGTCCTATGCAGCCCTTGAAGCAATCTCAGAGTGATGCTAAGCAAACCCTCAGGGGAATAAAATATGACCTTTAAGAAAAGTTAAAGAACCAGGATTTCTAGAAAATACAAAATTTTTAGAAAAACACATTAAACAACTTCAGTATCTTCAAATATTTCTCATTCTACCCCCCCTCCCCACACACACACGTGCACACTCACACATCCATTGGAACTTGAAACACTAATTTGATATATATCACTGCCGACTTCAAAGTTAATGGGAAGTGAGCTCTCTCTCTCTCTCTCTCTCTCTCTCTCTCTCTCTCTCTTTTAATCTATCCCAGCCCATTACTAACCATGTCTATAAGGAATTCAGGGACTTGTGGAATCCTTGTGGACAGGCCTTTATTTCCAATTTTTAAAAAAAGTTTATTTATTTTTGAGAGAGAAAGAAAGGAGAGAGAGAGAGAGAGAGAGAGCACAGTGGGAGGGAGACAGAGAATCCAAAGCAGACTTCGTGTGTAGGACTCCAACTCATGAACCATGAGATCATGACCTGAGCCAAAGTCAGATGCTTAATTGGCTGAGCCACCCAGGCACCCCTCTATTTCCAACTTTTAACTGTAACTCAAAGGAACACCAGTACTGAATATGTACTTTCACTTTAGATACAAAATTTCAATCATAAGTAAATTAACCAACAAAGAATTTATCTTCCTTTTACTTTTGATGATGCCTGTATATAAATGACTTCACCACAAAAGCCAATCGCCTCTTCCATCTTGACAGTAACAACCATAATGAAGCATCTTTTGAAGAGTTTCTGTGGAAAGGGGTCTAACAAGAAATCATTGCCGCAGCTGGCTGGAAATAGGGTAGTTACTCATTTCTGTTATGGTTTAAATCTAGGGAAGTTGAATTTGCCTTTTAGCCCTAAAATAAAAATGTAAGAAATGTGACCCAAACCTTGGGGAATGTGAATTCATTCAGTGTTCTCTTGGCTAGAAGAACTTGGGACTCTGAATGAAAAAAAGAGAAGCTATGAAATGGAATAATTAACTTTCTGACTGCACTTTTGGTGTATTTGTACTTTTTTGCAACTTTTCCTGCTGATTTAGGTGTCTCACATTTCGATCTGAGAACCTGCCCTCGGAAATAATAACTGTAGGTCACCCAACAAAATTAGAATATGAGTTAAATTATCTTGAGCTTTTGGGCTTTTATGTACATTTGTTACTTTGAAAACATGTTTATTTATTTATTTTGAGAGAGTGGGAGAGGGGCAGAGAGAGAGAGGGAGACAGAGAATCCCAGGTAGACTCCATGCTGTCAGCTCAGAGCCCAGTGTAGCAATCTCACAAATCCTAGATCTTGACCTGAGCAGAAATCAAGAATTGGACACTTAACTGCTGAGGCAGGTGCCCTGGGATCTTGGAATTTTAAAGGGAATAAAAATATTCATTTTTGATGTCAAGCTCTAATATTAAGCAATGATACTTAGCATCTCAAGCTATAAATTTAAGAAGGATTTAAGATACAAAATGATTTTTTTCATGTATAACAAAACATGGTATTTATTAACTAATTTATATTTTTATTTAAATTCAATTTAGTTAACATATAGTAAGTACTGGTTTCAGAAGTAGAATATAGTGACTCCCCACTTACATACAACATCCGGAGCTCATCCCAACAAGCGACCCCTTTTATGCTCATCACCCATTTAGTCTATCCCCTCACCTACCTTGCCTCCAGCAACCCTCATTTTTTCTCTGTATTTAAGGGTCTCTTATGGTTTGCTTCCCTCTCTATTTTTATCTTATTTTTCCTTCCCTTCCCCCATGTTCATCTGTTGTTTCTTAAATTCCACATGTGAATGAAATCATATATTTGTCTTTCTCTGACTAGCTTATTTCACTTAGCATAATACACTCTAGTTCCATCTACATTGTTGCCAATGGCAAGATTTCATTCTTTTAGATTGCCTAGTAATATTCCATTGTGTATGTGTGTGTATACACACACACACACACACACACACACACACACACACATCTACTTTATCCATTCATCAGTCGATGGACTTTTGGGTTCTTTGCTTAATTTCACTATTGTTGATAGTGCTGCTATGAACAGTGGGGTGCATGTGCCTCTTCTAGTCAGCATTTTTGTATTCTTTGGATAAATACCTAGTAATAGACACTAAATGATTTTATATTGACATTCTGTTTTCTTAAGGCTCTTTCAGCTTTGAGTGTTCAGTTTAGGACTCTTCTCACTGAGAGTAACAGAAACCCAATTCAAATTGGTTTAAACAAAAGAGGGATTAATTGACTTAAGGGAAAAAATCTAGAAGTAGGACTAGGTTCAGTAATGGCTGGATGTAGATATTCAACTGATATCTGTTGATTGTACTTTTTTCCTGTGTTTCTGTTGATGCCTGTGTTGTTTCCATTCTCACTTAGTCTTCTAGGAAGATTCAGACTTACATGGTCCCTAAGTTTCAAAATCCAAGAAAAACAACAACAAAAACTCCTCTTTCCGTCCCTTCCACAATTCCAGAGAGATCTCTGCCTGGCCTAATTTGGGTCATTTGTTCATCCCCAAACCAGTCTGTGTGGATGATTTCTTCCGTGGATTGAGTGGTCCAGTAATGTTATCATGGGGGCCAAAACTAGGGACCATTAGAATCACTACTGAAAGATCATGGACCTTTGGGATGTGAAGTATTTTCCAGTTATTTCCACGGTAGGGCTATTATATGCCATACCTACTTAGAATACAATCAGTGTATATTAACCCTTTGGATTTAACCATCAAAGTGTGTGTATGATACAAGAATGTAGGTGTTGAAAGGAATAGAAAGTAGTCTCTACAGTTGGTTCTGAAAAAGTCCTAAGGAAATAGCATAGCTTTCCTTTCTCCATAGTAGCTGTATTATTTTGTCTTGCACACACAGCACTCATTCCTTCTTTTTATGGTACCAGGCATCCTGATTTCCTCTGTGGATTTCTTCTTTCCCATGGTAGGCAGTTTTAGTAGGCCAGTACAATTAGATGCCTTGTTCTTTCCTAATCTGAGGGGTTGACTGATGACCCAACCTAGGCCAATAAAATTCACTATCTTTATACATTGAGTAGATTAATATATGAATGGGAAAAGTAGCTCATTTCTACCACCAGTGGTATCCTTTTAAACATGCTAAATAGTTCTGTTATCTGTGATTTCATCTGGTTCTTCTTTTCCTAATGTAGTTTTCCAGACCTTCTGTGACCTACTCATATATTTCAAAAGGATTCATTTTCTGTGTAGATTGGAAATAGTTTCTGTGCTTGTAACCAGAAAGCCCTAATTGATACAGAAATTGGGGCCAGAAGTAGGGTGATACAAGTCACAATGCTTAAAATGTAAAATTATCTAGGCAAGGGAGGATGGAGGGTGGAAAAGATGCTATCCAGGGCTAGGAAGTTGGCCACCATTATTATGCAATAGGAGGAAAGGTTGTTAAGCTGTAGCCTGTAGTAAACTGGGATTCAGACCATTTGAGTCTTTCAGAAACACAGAAGGTAAATGTGAAGGTATTGATGTTTTGGGGATATATTTTAGTAGGACACTAGAAGAAATTGACACGTGAGCTAAAACTCATTTCAAAAACAGGAAAAGTTGGGTGAAAGAAAGCCTTTTTATAGTCACTGAATGCAGCCTATAAAATGAAATGGCATAAAGCCTGGTGCTCTGGGGACTTGGATAGTTGGAAAAGCCAAGTTCTCTGGCCAATGATAAAGCTTGTAGGATCAACAGTAGGAAGGTAGGAACCACAGAAGGAAATAAGAAGCCTACTCTCCAGGACCCTTGCATGTACCTCGTTATGAAGTGTCTGATTGTCAGAGGGGATAATGACATTTATTGCAAAAATGTAGTTGGCTCTTGTTTGGAGTCAAAGGTCAGACTGGACAAGACTCTCCACCCCACATTCCTGTTGATAATTGCTTAAATGGAGGCTAGGAGATGGTCAGAACACTGAAACTACTTTCCGGAAACTGGAATCCTCAGTAGATGTTTAGATTCAAGGACATGACTCGATAAGTTAATAACCTTTAGATTCTAGCCTTGGGAATTGAAAGAAGCCTCCCAGAGTTTAAAGGAAGTTGTCTTCTCAGATAGACCTCAACCTTGGCAACAATGCCCTTTGATCAGTGATCAAAGGAGATGCTCCTGGGAGAGAATTAGCAGCTACTAGTGTGCTGACCAGGACACCTACTTCTCTTCTGTGGAACAGTCTTGGCTGTTCCTGTTTAGCAGGATATATTGACAGTAGTGGTGGTATATATTTTATTCTCTCTCTCTCTCTCTTTTTTTTTTTTTAACCAAATCGGGGGTCTTTATTGAAGTTACTTGTTCTCTCTCTAAAATTGATATTGGTTAATTTTATCATTTAGTCATGGTTGTTGGACCATGTAAACCTGACCAAGAAAAATGCACATCTTGGATTTGGAGCTGCATGTCTGATGAGGTTTTGGGTTCTCTTCACTTGGGAAAAAACTTTATTTGGAGCCTGAACAGCAAAAGGTGTAAATGTGGTGAACATTTGTTGCTTTTTAATATCCCCTTCTCTCAGGTTTGTTTCCTCTTTTTTAGTTAACAGAGCCCTGATTCTATCTGAAGAAACGCCATCTCCCTCTTCCAGTCTGTGGGCCCTGGGTCGGCTCCGCTCCTGACTCCAAGGATGGAGCATGTGACCTAAGCCTCTTCATTTAGCACCCTGGATAGTCCTCACATGGGAACTGCCTCAAGGTTGGCCACCTGGTCAAGCAATTTCCTCATGACTTTGGGAACTACTTAAGTCCACACTGCATTTGAAGGAGTGCTACTGGGTACAGCTGATTTTACGGTCAGGTTGATCAGACAATGCTTAGTTTCTGGTTGTCAGCTGGTGTACTAGGATCAGATGTTTCTCCACCACTGGCTTCGGGTCTGTCAGATCCCCAGATGAGGGAGTGGGCTTAGAACCCAAGCCAGGCTAACTGGACTCTCTCTCTGGACTTTGGGTCTTAGGCAGAGTGCTCTATGAGCAGGAAAAATAGACACAGTTTGTTTTCTCATGCTGTGTTGCCTTTACCGGACTGTTGGGCAGTAATCGCTGCACAAATCTTGGCCCGACCAGTCTGTCTTTGTCTGAGCCTGATTCTCCAGGCTTCCTATCATTTCTGTGGCCACTATCTTTCTAATACATTCCTTTGCTGTTGAACTCATCCAGAGTTGCTTTCTGTGATGTGCATCCCCAAGACTGTCAGGTAATTCACCTTTTCCTTTTCAAGCTGCCTATCGTACTTCTCACTCCCTTCATGCCTGCCTTTGTTTGATTTAAAGGGTAAGACTGGCTTGGGATGATCCTGCCTGCAATCCGAGAGAGAGTATTGGAGAACTGCTGCCTTTGTGAATGGTGCATTAACTGAGGGTGATTTTAGCTACTTCTGAAGGAAGACAGGGGCTTGTTTGGTTCGCAGCTCTATCCCAAAAGACTAGCCTGATGCTTGGAACAACATCAGTGCATTCAGTGTATATACACTCATGTTATTCTCCCTTGGTCTTGTCACATTAGCCAATTTGTTCATTCAATAAATATTTGTTTATTGTTCACATGGGAATATAATGGTGAGCAATACAGATATGACACTTGCTTCTCAATGGTACTGACTTTTAGTTGTCACTGTGTGGCTCAGATGTGGTAGATTGGTTAAATATGTTTTAGCTGTTGCAAATTTGAGATTTTTTTTTAAAAATGCAATAATATAGGCTTATTCTTCTGGAGAACAGGAAAAATTATTGGCTTGAGCAGGATTAAGCCCTGAATAGTCAGGGCAGAAGGCATTTCTAAGAGAGCAGTATATCAATTATAGGCAATCTTTTTGTAACACAGTTCCTTCTATATCCATATTCTGGGTTTGGATGGGGCCAAGATGAGACAAAGGGGACTGTAAAGGAAATGAAGGATTTTTTTTGGTCTCTTCTGTTCTGGTTTTGGGATCTATGACTAAGCTCTCTGTTACCGAGGAGGAAGAGGCTATATTATAGATCTGATACAGTAATGTCCTAAAACAAAAATTGGGAAATTTTATTTGGCAAGCATGTTCTGTTTTCTAAATTTTAAATTTACATGTTTATGGAAAAGTCTTAAAGTGTTTAATAGATAATAAATACGTTTATTTATTTATTTAAAAAAAATTTTTTTTCAACGTTTATTTACTTTTGGGACAGAGAGAGACAGAGCATGAACGGGGGAGGGGCAGAGAGAGAAGGAGACACAGAATCGGAAACAGGCTCCAGGCTCCGAGCCATCAGCCCAGAGCCCGACGCGGGGCTCGAACTCACGGACCGCGAGATCGTGACCTGGCTGAAGTCGGACGCTTAACCGACTGCGCCACCCAGGTGCCCCAATAAATACGTTTATTAAACAAATAAAAATTAAATAATAAATATTTTTTTAAGTTTACTTATTTATTGACAGAGAGAGAGAGAGAGAGAGAGAGAGAGAGAGAGAGAGAGAGAACGAGCTGGGGAGGGGCAGAAAGAGAGGGAGTCTGAGGATCCGAAGCAGGCTCTGTGCTGTCAGCATGCCAGGCTCGGACTCACGAACTGCAAGATCATGATCTGAGCTGAAGTCGGATGCTTAACTGACTGAGCCACCCAGGGGCCCTAATAAATAAGGTATTTATTGAGGAATACAATAATTTATTGTTAATATCTAATTAATATTATTCGAGAAAATAGCCCAGGGAATTCAGACTTTGCTAGAATATTTGGGTTTATGGTCACCGTATTCGTTTTCTATTGTCACATAACAAATTCTCCAAAACTTAGCAGCTTAAAATGACACAAATGCAGTATTTCAGAGTTTCTGAAAGTCAGAAGTCTGGGCACGGAGGGTTCGAGGCAGCGGAAGTTAAGTATGGCTAGTGTTTCAAGGATAAGGGCGTGAGAAGGTGGAGAGGAAGCGTCAAGTCCTAAGTGTGGAGAAAAGTCCTGGAGACACGTTAAGGAATTCAGAGCTTAAGAGCAAAGGAAAACCATGTTAGTGTTTTAATCAGGAGAGGGTCATATTTACTTTAGAGTGAAGACTGAGGCAAAGTCCTAGCTTGAGCAATTGGATGACTGGTGGTGACTTTGAGAAAGGCAAGAAGGCAGAGAGGAGGAGCAGGTTTCTAAAGAGGAAAACAAAGATAATAAACTCAGGCTTGACCACATTTTATTTGAAGTGCTTGTCATTCATACAAATAAAGATGTCCCTCTAAAAGTTGGAGAAAGAGACGTGGGTTGGAGATGTAGACATGGGAATACCTGGAAAGCTTTTAACCATTTAATACATGAAAAGCAGATTTGAGAATCTAAGAAGTCATTGAACATGTCCCCAGATAATTACAGCTATATATATATATATATACACACACACACACACAGATATATATATATAGATAGATATATATATATATAGCTGCTATCTATGTCTCCTTATTGGGAAATTGTTATGTTTTCATTGATATGACCTAGGAAGAAACATATTTGCATACCAATGGACTATAACATGAATGTATAAATGAATGAGTGAAGAAATGCAGAAAATGACAATTCTCCCAAGATGTTTGTATCTGACCTGAATTTAGGATTCAGTTATTGAAGGAAGGCATTTCTTTGTGAACATTCTCCCCTGGAGATAAATTAGTTCACACATTCATTCAGCTGATATTTACTGAGCACCTACTATGTTCCAAGTATTGTTGTAGATGCAGAAAGTGAGGCACAAAACCAATTCTCGCTCACAGAGCTTACCTTGAGATGGATGCAAAAAAGAACAAATAATACAATTTCAAAGAGTGGTGAGTAATCTGTTGAAAATAAAGTGGGGTTGGGGAATGTGAATGGTTGTGTGAATTTCATTTGGCTATAGTGTTCAGGAAGGACTGTCTGGAAGAGGCATGTGATACCTGAATGAAGAGAAGCAGGAACTGAAAAACACACTGGTGGCAAGCAGGCCACATGGGGGTGGGGAAGCAGTATGAGAAGTGGGGAGAGTGACAGGTGAGGGGGGTAAAGGGAGCCAGGGCACAATGGAATTCTAAACACAGGACAGTGAAAGAACTTTCTTGCGCTCTGTGAGTAGTGGACAGAACAAATGAGTATTCCTTTATTGTTACAAAGGCAGTCACCTTGTTCCAGGACTTCCTGTAAGTTTTAGGTCCGCAAAGGCAACCGCCTACCTATGTGAAAGTGAACTCCCCTCAAGTGTTCTGGTAGCTGTTACCTTAGGTCAAAGACAGGTACAACAGTCAGCTGCAGGGTGGAGCAGGGTGACTAACCCTGGCGACCCCTGGGGGCCGTTCTCAAGGGCCAAGCGAGGCAGGCCACCTCTGATGAGTGCAGGCGACTTTCCCCAGGTCCTCGCTCCCTTGGTGCTTTTGCCCTCTCACCCTCTGAAAGTCGCCTTTAACCTTCCCGCTTCCCGGGGAGTCCCTCAGTCCGCCCCTCCAGTCGTCTACTTTCTGGTCCTGGCAGGATTTTAACTGAGCGTGTTTCTACCAGGGTTCCACTAGTTTGGAGATCGCGATCCAAAACCCACCCTCTGGCCTTGCCCACCGGAAAGGGGGCGGGTGGGGAGCGCGAACCTTATCTCCCGGGCTCCGCCTCCAGGGGGCTGAGAGCAGGCTTCACAGCCGCGGCGCTCGGCACTGGTCGCTGCGGGGAGACGGGGCTCGGGGCGGAGGGCAGAAAGCCCGCTTCGGCCCAGATTCTGCCCCGGTTGGGGCAGGTCACTCCCTGGGACGCCCCCGAACCCTTGGTGCAACACGCAGCTGGTTGCGACGCCACCCCGACCCTGGACGCTGCGCCAGGTAAGGTGACACTGCCTTCTCCCCTCTCCCTGCTGGCCCTCCAGGGGGGCTGCAGCCTGACGTTTTGGTTGGCCTGAGGGTACAGTTTCTCCCTGCGCTGAAACGGTTGGTGAACTGAGAGGTAAGTCCCGCACCCAGGCTGGAGGCTGGGATGTCAGGGTTTGTCTTGAAAAGTTACTGAGTGTTAACGGATCACGGGAGGTTCGCTGGGTGCTGATTTCTGCCTCGAGGTGTTTGGCCCCGAGAACGAATGCTGTGCGGTGAGGTACCCCCTAAGCCCAACGTCCCTCTTGGAAGAGGCGGTGGCGTCCACACGTGGCGCGCCGGGAGCGTGGGTGAACGCGCAGGACGCTGCCCAGAGGCTCTTGAAGATTCCGGCGCTGTACGCGCGCGTGGGGGAGCTTCACAAACTTGGTGCTTGAGCAGGACCCCAGGCCAATTAAATCAGAGTCTCTAGGAGTGGGGCTTGGGGCGTCCACATTAAAAAAACAAAAACAAAAACAAAAAAACCAAACAAAAAAACCCCAACTGTTTTCAGGTGATTTCCACGTGGAATAGTTTGGAAACCAGTGAGTTAAAGCAGTGGTTCTCAAAGTGTAATCTCTGGCCAGCAGCAGGAGCCTCACCTGGGAACTTGAAGGGACACTTTAGGGCACAGACTGACACTCTCAAAGTAGGGCCTAGCCCTCTGTGTTATTTGAGTCCTCCAGGTGATGCTAGCATTTGCTTGCTTTTGAGAACTATTGGGTTGGATCTCAGTTAAGGGCAAACACCTGCAGATTCCCCTCCACAGAAGGAGAAGGAAACCATACCTTTCGGAAAATCCGAGGTATGCATTGGTAGGGTTTTACCCATATTGAAAAAAAAAATCATACTGGGAACTTTGGAGGATCCTATAAAGGGTATAGAGACTTAGCTATCATCTTGAGCAATTTTGACATAGTGGAATTTGCATACTTTAGGGGAGAATAGGACTTTTATGTTCTTAGAGTTGAAATGAAGCCAAAGAAGAAATGTACATAGGAGTTTTCTAGTTGTAATAACATGAATCTTTGGCTCCCAGCGACAAGATTCCAGATCATCCCTGTCATCAGTGTACATTACAGGACTTTTTTTTTTTTTTTTTTTTTTTTTTAAAGCAGTTGGAGGTTTAAGGAATTTATGCCAGTTCTCCAGAGTGAAGGGGAATTTAGCATTGCAGGTCTCTGGATTATCTGAAGTGGTTCCTTTTTTCTTTTAATAGAGATCTGAGATTTCAAAATTTTGGCTGAAAAGATTCCAGCTGTTTCTAAGTCATTAGTACAGAAATAGAATGACTTTGCAAATAAGCTTAAATGGATTAGAAAATCTGACATTGGATTAAAAAGCTAGAATAGGCATGACTCCAGCCCCAGCACATGTGTGGTGTGGTGAACACAGTGCTAACTGTAGCAAGACATCCTGTACAGAGAACGTTTATTTTCCAAGCTGGTATTTGCTGTGCGAGTTTGTGACTGTGGTATATAGGCTTGCTAAGGGACAGGTACCGAGCTTGTGTTTAGAGAACTAGGGAAAATACTGGTAGTGGGTTACGAACAGGAGGCTTTGAGGCTCAAGTCTCAGGTTCAAAATGTGCTCTTCTGCTTCCCTGTGCTCTGGGAGGGTTGCATAACTTTTCTGAGCCTCACTTTCCTCATCTGTAAAATGGGGACTGTGGTAGTACAATAATGCATACTTTTAATTCTCACATTGTTGTCAAAGTTAAATGAAATAATACTAAAGTGTTTAAAATAGTAAATATTTGTTAGCTTGAAATACACACACCACACTCAAACTAAGAAAAAACCTAACCCCAAATACTTTTTGAAATGGAAAATATGTTGATACTGTATTAGATGTTGTATTCACATGTCAACCTAACCCTTAGAATTTACAGTATTTACTTTTTACCAGAATGTGAACACAGGAATATTTTCAAATTATTTTTGTAATATTATTGCATGTTTTTAATGGAACTTTCTAGAATTTTTTTTTTTTTTTACTTGATTAGCTTCAAATCAACTAGTCTTTATTCACTATCTGTGGTGAAGTATTTCAACATCTGGTGGATTTTATAATCTATTAACATTCACATTTAAATAGTCTTGAACTCTGGCCCTCCACAGTATCGTTCCTTACAAAAGAAAATTCAGATGGTAAAAGAGCATCTAAAAGTGGCATGCTGTAGCATTGAAGAGAACCAGTTGAGAAGTACCATCTGGTGTTTCTTAAGCATTTAAAAAACTTTTTTTAATGTTTATTTTTGAGATAGAGCGTGAGTGGGGGAGGGGCAGAGAGAAAGGAAGACCGAATCTGAAGCAGACTCCAGACTCTGAGCTGTCAGCACAGAGCCCAACACGGGGCTTGAACTCAATGACCTGTGAGATCATGACCTGAGCCGAAGTTGGACTCTCAACTGACTGAGCCACCCAGGCGCCCCTGGTGTTTACGTACTTGTGAGTGAGAATAGAATGAAACCTTATCCAGTTACATCAAGGTTTGTTCAAGACAATATCAGGGAAAGCAAAATGAGGACACAGCAAGGACAGGCCTAAACTGGCAAAAAGGGGAGGTGAGGTAATTTAAGAATCCTTTTCCTCCTGAACTGCAATAACTTCAAAATGCTTCAAACCACATACACAAAAAGCAATTCTTTGCTCGGTATTTGATTGGAACTGATCTGGACCAAAAAGTTCTCATGAAAAAATAGGGTATCAGTTCCAAAAAGGATGCCAGATTATTCTGTACCTGGAAATTAATCTTGATTATCCTTTGATTTCAGGGATAAAGCGAATATTAGATTTTGAACTTAAAGTGCCTTTATCTTGCATCTTTGAATGCAAGAGGTTATACTATTACTGTGTCTAATGAGCTTTCTTTGTGACCTTAAAGGTACTTATGGGCAAGTTGCACCTTTTGCGCTCATTCTTAGCTCTTAGAAGTCCTCTTGTGACTTTTGAGTCAGCTCTGTGGCTAGGCCTTTCCTGTTCTTTTAGCCCTTAGAAGTGGCTCTGAAGGTGTGGATGATAACCCGTGGGGTGGCTCTGAGGGTGTGGCCAGCGTCTGCTTTATTACTCCACCCTCACACCTAACTAACAATACCTGCCTATTACGAATCTTCTGTTTCTTCTGGAAGACTAAACTGTAATGGAGGTTCCAGCACATAAGCATCTTAGTAACTCCTTCATTTGCGAAATCAGGTCTTTATTAGGATACTTTTGAAATTACAATTGAATGTTATCAAATTGAATATAATTAGAACTTAATGTTGGTAAATGTCATTACAATTTCATAGAAGTACAGTGTTGTTTCACTCATTATGAGATGAGAAGTAGCTGTGGGGGTGGGAGGAGCGATGAGAAGCACATCTCTGGATGGGCAAAATGAAGGGCATGTGGAAGAAAATTCAAACTTCCAGTAATCAAATTATGTGTTCTGGATAATTTATCTGAAGAACCAAGAGAGCCTGTGATGTCGCAATTTGCAGTGACAGGATGTGGCAGCAGTGCTTGTGGTAAGTGGCCAATTAGGAATGATCAGTGCTGCAATGCCCCCACGGTGATTTTAGGATTCTCAACTTTTAGGCATAAGGACTGGAGCAGAGATCCTCTTTGAGAGGCTAGCTTAATTGCATTTGATTTACATAACCTGGCTCACTTAGAGAAGGGTTTTGATGAGAGTTACCTGGCATTCATTTACTTGGTTTCAGGGGGCCTATTTTGTTCCAAAGTGGTTGGTTTTACTATGAAGGCCAATCTTGAAAGTCTTGTGAGTAAAACACATCACTGGAATGGATCTATGTTTTACTTTGTATTTATTATCTTTGGATTATATTTCTTAGCATGCAGTAGTAATTCTTTAGCTAGATTCATTATCATTCTTGTGAGAAACAGAGGAGGAATGTTTATTCCTGGCACGTGATCCGGTCTCACTCAGAGAATCCGACCTGGAGGCCGAGTTCCCTGACTTTCTTCTCCATCTTATGGTTGAGGACACTGTTCGGCCATGCTGCCTAGCCACTTATTAGTTGTTTGAACTTGGATAAGTTATATACCTTTATTTTTTGCATCTGTTTCCTCATTAGTAAAATTGGGGAAACGCTACCTCCCTCAGCAGGGTTGTATGGAGTAAATGAGCTAGCATATATAAACCTGACTCTTAGTAAATGCTTAATAAGAATTTGCTGTTATTTTGTCTTGCAATTAATGAATGGTTTAAGTGGCAGCTCTCTTTTCTGTTTTTACCTCTGAAAATTGGATCCTAAGAAAAAAATAGTATAGGTTATGTTCATGTGATGGCTTTTCTGTATTAAATAGTGGGAGAATTTGTTTCATAATAAGTGAAGTACTTCAAGTTTCTCAGAAAATAATACAACATTTTGAATACCATTTCTAAAAGTTCCCAGATGCTTTTGCTGCTGGCCAAAGACCACACTTTGAGAATCCCTGCTTTAACCCACTGGTTCCCAGGCTTGACTGCACGTTGGTATCACCTGAGGAGATTTTTTTAGAATTTTGGTGCCCAAGCTGATTTAAAAAATAATCAGTTGGGTTAATGTACTGTGCAAAAGGAGTAATCATGTTCTTAACATGTTCTGTAACATCACACATTAATATCCGTGGGATTCCCAGGTACTCATAGAATTTTTAGAATGCTAAAGGGTATTATAATTTTTGTAATATAAAGAGGAAACGGAGGCTTGGAGGCATCATTCTTGGTGAAAGGCTCATGTATAGCACTGGATAACAAATCAGATTTCCTGTGTTCTACTCAGTACATTTTTCATTCAACTACTTTGCCTTCTGAAAAGTCAGATGATGTGACAAAGGCACATAATCCAAGATCGAGAATGCTTTTGGAATGCTACAGATCTACCCATCCCACTTAACCAGTTTGCGTTCAGAGTTATTTATTCAAAAGATTTTCTTAATGAAAACCACAGAAAACAATATGTCCACAATGCCAAGCTAATAAATTTATAGCTGTCAGTTGGGAAAAGGACTTTTTTCCTACTAGGTTTGTCTTTTCTAATGATTCAATTTAGTTTTTTCTCTTTGTTGTTTCTTTGGCATTTTGGTTTTTTTAATGAAAAAACTCAGAGATATCTTTGAAAATTTCAGGAAACGTTGACAATTTTCTCAAGTCCAAGTTTAGTGACCTTCTGGGAATCCTGCCAGTTGCTTGTGTTTGATTCAGTGTTTAGTTTTTGTCTTGATTTGTGTGTGTTGTTTTGATCTAGGTCAATTCAGCCATGATTGCAAAGTTATGCTATTTGTTAACTGTTTTTAGAGTTATCGGTGGCAAGAAGAAAAGATAAAGGACCAACAATTTTTTTTAAATCCAAAGTAAAAGGAAGTTCTAGTGAAGTTTGAGCTTTTAGAAAGTTGTTCTAAAAATATTCTTTGGAAATTTAGTTTTTAAATGTTTTATTACACTGTTGGGGCAAATATAAACACCAGAATGTAGGTGTCATATTGTTATAACTTTCAAATCCATAGATGATTCAATGATTGAAACAACTTTTGAAATACTTTCAAAAATACAAAATCCTATTATATATGTATTTTGCTACTTTATTAGGAAGAGAATTTGATTCCACTTTGTGGGATATGTCTAGGCCTGTGTTTTCCAGTAGTATCCAGAATTAAATAGAATATTAAGACAGGAACATTCTTTGTAAGTGTTCAGCCACTCATCAAATAATGATCAAGCGCTCACCCTGTGCTTGGCTATCCTAGGGGGATTCTTAGAAGTTGCTAAGTTCACTTTAGCAAGTTCACTTTTTTTAGCAAGTTCACTTTTTTTTTAGCAAGTTCACTTTCTTTCTTTCTTTCTTTCTTTCTTTCTTTCTTTCTTTCTTTCTTCTTTCGTGGGAAACTCCCTTCAATTTATTATATAAAAATAACATTTTGTAAATTTCTATAAGTGAAAAAAATGCATAATACAAAAATAGTTCTGATTTAAATTTAGAATAATCAGTCACTGCCTGATGTGTCGCTTAGTTTCTTCAACCATTTTTGACTGACACTTGACATGCTACCATGTATCAATCTTTAGAAAGGGTTGAATATGATTTGAAGGGTATCTTGGCAAGAAGGGAGAGTTGATTCTAGAGAGAGGCACTGTGGAGAAGATTAACACCTAGGGTCCTGAGAATGTATGCACTTCACCACTTTCTGGAGAAATTTCCCTTTGCCTTGGGCAGTCTGCCTTTTCTCCGTTTTATAGCTCCTTTGACAGTTCTGCTGTTCAAAACACTTGTGAGCTAGCACCTTTGGACTAAGGTTTGAAATGAGAAAGAGTGAAATAAAAACTGGGGGAAGCAGGGATGACACGGTCACTGTCTTCACTAGAATGGTATAGGTAGAGTTCCTACTTGGGTTTCTTTGGAATGAGGAGGGAGCAGGGGTGAAAAGAAGAGGCAGGGTTCATATTCTTGCAGGGAATTGGAGGCACCTGGAACCTAATTCAAAGTCTATCTATTTAATGGAAGCAAGCAGGTGAGTAGTATGTAGTGGGCCAAGTAGGTACCTACTGCCTAAGTTATGTGTCATTTCTATACTGCCATTTAAACAGTAATAGTAATACTTACACGTCAAATACTAAATCAATAAATGCTTTTACTATTCCCAAGAAGGCACTAGACCAGGAAGTGGGAAACCTGGATTCTCATCCCAGCCTGCCACCAACTCCCTGAAAGCTAGTAGCTTGGAAGAGCCTACAGTAAGGGACAGCTGGGCAGGTGTGATTGTAAAGTCTTTCATTTCGCTCTTTGTATGTTTTTACATACCAAAACACCATTTGAGGCCATCATGGGGCATGTAAAGAATTTCAGCGTAGGACATCTATATATAGAGTTTAAGTTAACATGGGATAGAATCATTTAGGAAATTAGTCTACTGGGAAATGTAGAACGCATTTCTAAAATTTCTATGAACATGCTTTTTCAGTGTTCACTGAAGATGGACAACAGTGGACGAGGAATAATGAGATAACAGATCTTTTTATTTCAAGAAAATTGTAAATGCCTTTTCATGATGGCTAAACAAAATTTTCTTTGGCCTCCATGTGGGGATTATATTCAAAGAAATTGGTCTTGTCAACACTTGAAAACATTTTTTTTCCTGATTCTGAATTATGGGTTTGTGGGGGAAATCAGGTTTATATGAGTAATGAAATTATATTTTTGAGCTCTGAATTGCCTGTTTCTCAAAACGTTAACAGTTGCGTTTGGTTGGTAGAATGGTATTTTCTTTCTGCTTTTCTGTGTTTTGTCTATTTTTTAATATACGTGTGTTACTTTTATAATGCAAAAATGAATGCCTAATGACTTATAGATGGAAACACTTGAAATTGTGATTTGGAATTCTCATACAAATGAGAGATGATATTACAGTGTGATTAGTTTATGTTCTTGTAATTCATAAAGTACATATTGTGCCACATATGCTTTTAAAAACAAGACACAGACGGTAAAGCATGGCTTTACTACGAATTACAGATGGTAAATCATGGCTAAAATGACAAAGAATGTTTTTGTAACAGCAGAATATCAGTTTATTACTCCTTGTGAAGGCCCAAAGAATATTCTGTGTTCTAAGATGTTGAGGGCATGTAAGATAATAGCTGAGATCATGGGTGTTGTGTAGTCGTGTCCCTGACACCTAGCACCTGTGTGACCTTGTGCTTGGTATTTAACTTTGTAAAGCTTAATTTGCCCTTCTGTCAAGTCAGGAGCATAGGACCTACTTCCTAGTGTGGTCAGGAGGGTTAAGTGGAATAATTCAAATAAACACCTCAGCATAGTGCCTGGCAGATAAAAAGTACTCAAGTTAGCTCAAATTTGTTATACTAAGTATAGTATTCTCCCTGCTTCTCAGCTTTATCACACTTGGGACTTGGATATCTATCTTTTGGAAAACATGTTACTAATTTCGATGAAAATATCCTCTGTACAACCTGGGTCATGAAGAGGCACATGTAGATTTTTGCCATTGTCCGTGTTGGGATGGGGGAGAGGAAAGTGTGGACGCAGGGGATGGAGTCTCCTGAAGCTGGCAGTGCACTAGCAGCAGTAACAGAGGCCTTTGAGAGCAACACCTTTTGATTGTGAGTATTGATCTAGAGTCTGCAAGACTGTCCGTCTTTGCTAGATGGCACAGTCCCAGAAGGTCACTATGGTGGTTTCATGGGATTGAGGGTATCCTCAAGTCTTGTTTGCAGCTAGAGGTGGTTTGTGATGAGCTCCTGGATTTAGCAATTACAGAGATCTCTTTGGTCAGGGCCATAGATAGCCCATTATCACAGCTTTGTGAAAATTAGAAGACAGCCATTTCAATGGGCAGGTGTAGCCCTGGATTTGAGTATCCATTTGCTTTGTCAGCCAGGTGCCTTTGTACTGTTGCAGCCTGGATTTCAGTGCATTTGTATAGGAAATGCATTAATCCATCCACACGGAAAATACATTTTTTACTTCTTTCTGTAGTTTAAACTAGATCTTATTGATGTAGCAATAAATGAGACACGATCCCTGTCCTCAAAGACTCGTATTCTCTTAGCAAATTTCCCCATGGATGCTTTGGACATCACATCACAAAGCCCCTCACCCTGTTTTATTGCTGCTTACAGTAGGGTCCTTTAAGAAGGTTGTTTTATTTGCATTCGTGTATTAATTGCCCCCACTAGACCTGTTAGTCTGAATGTTTACTATTAGCATCTGTAGTTGGATCTATGTTCTCAGAACCGTGGTGAGTTCTACATATATGATATACATAAGTTTCCACAAAGTATTTGGACTTAATACCTAGTCTATTAAATGAAAAACCAAACCAAAAAAAAAAAAAAGCCCAGAAAACAAAAACAGAAACACCCCCATGATTAATTGAATTCAACCGACTGAGGCCTGACGGAGGAAAGTTAGGGAGGCACTGGGAGATCAGAATCAATTATTTTTAGGCTATACATGTCAGAACCCTGGAAGAAAATGTGAATATTTTTGATCTTTTTTTTTCAATATATGAAGTTTATTGTCAAATTTGTTTCCATACAACACCCAGTGCTCATCTCAAAAGGTGCCCTCCTCAATACCCATCACCCACCCTCCCCTCCCTCCCACCCCCCATCAATCCTCAGTTTGTTCTCAGTTTTTAAGAGTCTCTTATGCTTTGGCTCTCTTCCACTCTAACCTCTTTTTTTTGAAAATGTGAATATTTTTGATCTTTAATTCATTTTAAATCAATTAAATGAATGGCCAATTACCGATATAGAATAGTTAAAGCCATTTTGTGCATCTGTGTTTCCTTAACTATACCTCCAAATATTTTTAATTTTTAGCTGGGTAGTGTAATTTCACATTGGACAATTTTTGGCCAGACGTACTACATTATTAAATACTAAGTTTGAGTAATGCAATGAGTTTGTGCATTTAAACATTTTGGATATGGCTGCCAAGCTGAATCTGAAATTTCCCTTCTAGTAATCTGCCATGTTTCTGAACTTTGAGCCTAAAGCAGCCTAAGTAAGACTAGAGAAACAAAGATAATTTTACATTTTCAAACTTAATTTAAGTACTAATGACTTAAAAAATAAATGTGTGTACACTTTCTACTTCATCCTGTCTTCCAGTTTATCTTCAAAGATGAGCAGTTATCATCAAGTGAGCTGTAGGAGAAAGTTTTTACTATTTATTTCATTGTTTTTGTACTTCGAATTCTTAGAAAGGCTGGTCTAGCCAGTATCCTAAGGAATCCACTTATACACTGTACTGTTTCCAGACCTTAGTGACGAGGACATGTAGCCTTGCTTCTCTTGAGTGCAAGACTTTGCTAATCTTTATTACTCTAGACTCTAAAGAACTATATGTTTTGATTTTTCTCTCTTAAAAATCTGGGATTTCTGTTCTCTCAGAGCCATCTATCGGTATGTTCTAAGGTAAAAGGAGAAAGGAACAAGGTGTATTTTATTACCTGCAAAATCCACAAGAATGGGTTTCAGTTTCTGTATCCGTGATTCTCACTAGGGAGTTGGGAAGTTTTAAATGGAAAAATGCAGCAATTTTGATATATCAGGGGGGAGGGGAGATATAGAAACTCCCAATGAAACCATTCCTGTGTATTTCATTATTTTCACAACAAGGACATGTTGCTGATTATAAAAACATTGACTATGTGCTATATGAAGAGGAAAAAAAACCCAACAACAACCCAAAACAAGAGAAGTGATGAGTCAGCAAGTTTAATTTCGGTGGCTACCAGGGCACCTAATAGATTGACGTTGATCATGACCCCAGGTTGCTTATGATACCATTTGGAGATGGGCTATTTCAAGTATAATTTTTAGGAGGCAAAATAAAACTGTAATGGAGCTCTAAATGGTCTAGTACTGGTGGTAGGCACTGTGGACGGTGTGGTCTGTTTTTGTCATGATGTGCTTCATAGAACCTGCTTCTAGAAGCATGGTGCAGTTTGGATAAATGATTCAGTTTAGATACACACCCCAGTCAACATAAATCATAGGTTTGGAAATTATCTTAAAAATAATTGTTTACAGTATAAATGCTGTTGATACCAGTAATGCTTATCCCTGTAGCATACCTACTGAGTATTGTCCAATTCCAGACACGTCTAGTGATGGGAAATTTTCAGTTTGAGGGACATCTCCATTTATTAAAAACTTTTTAAAATTAAACTGAAAACTTCCTTCCTGGAGTTTCCAGGCACTGGTCCTAATTCCGTACTCTGGGAGTGACAGGGAGAATCTTAATTTCTTTTCCACGTGGCAGCCTTGCCAGTATTTGAAGACAACTTATGAGAAGTAAGGGAGATGATTCATTTTCAGAAATACAAATAAAAGCTGAGCCGTCTAGTTAACAGATTCACAACCTATTGGAAATATGTATGAATTGCCCCCCACCCCTTGGCGTCCCAAACCCCTGGATACTGCACTTCTGGTTCTTCTTCCCCTCTCCCTTTGGCGGGCTTATTTTCATGGGCTTTGCAATGAGCATGTGCCAAAGAACTGAAGTGTCTGTGTCACTTCAGCGAATGTACACTTGTTCCAATCAGACTACTTTTTGCCTTATATGGGCACAGGCCATGTCTGGGTAAGGCTGTAACCTCTGTAGTACTCAGTCAATGAGGAATCAGGGGAGGGACTTGCATGCTGGGAGATAAGTTGTCTGCTGTAACTGCCCAGAGTGTGCCTGTCCCTCAGACATCCACTCTTGCAACAATGGTGATAAAAGCCTGGCTTGGCTGTGCTCCAAGTCTCTGTGTCCCTCCTTTGATTGGGTTGACGGGCTTATTTCTAACAAAGTGAAACATCAGATTTCTGACACTGCTGCTTTTTTGTAGTTGTTTGCAGTTACATCTCCAGTCTCAGCCTTCTCTAGACACATTTGAAGCTTGATTCTATCTGACCATTGGTTGCTGAATAGAAAGGGTGTAGCCCAAGAGCAAACTAATTGTTGGCAGCCAGTTTACAATAATGACTTCAGTTTACCATTAGCTAAGACCTTTTAGTCTATTTGGACCTCCAGCTGTGAGGCCAACAGATTCCTACTGAGCCTTCTACACTCCAGATTTTGGAGCCCAGGATTTTTGTGTGTTTCTTTTGAATTTTGTCTTGTGACAGTTGGTCCATTATTTATCCAGGTGTGATCTTTTTAAATCCAAAGTCTTTTATTCATTCATCCACAGGTCTTTCTTAGCTCTGCTTTGTTTGGAATTTTCATTTGCAGGTCATCAGTGCTCTTACCCAAATTACAGTAACCAATTAACTGGAAGTGGCAGAATTCTAAACACCATCACTAGAAACCTTCTACCATGTTGGCATTAGGTGTTACTCTCCGTTGGGGAGCCATTTTGTTTTATATTAAGCTTAGATTTAATTTGTTTTCATTTTTGTAATCTCTTGAGCACAGTATTCTTCTGATGTCACCTTAGTACTCCCATCAAAGAAGTACAGGTGAGTTTGATTTGAAGTATTCTTGGAACTTAACACATGTTGTAGGTGGGTTTCTTGTAAGCAGCATGCAGGAGGACCTTAAAAAAAAACACCTACAATTTGAAACCTCTAAATGCTAAATACTAAATTTAACCCATTAAACGTTTTATGATTGCTAAAATGTTTGGACTCTTTCTTTCTTTGCATTTTCCTTTGTTTTCTGTTTTTATCATGCTTTCTTGTTCTTGATTATAATTATTACTGTTATTTTTTCTGTCTTTGTTTGGAATTAAATTTGTTTCCTTTTCTTCCCTTACCAGTTATCTCTGGAAATTACATTCCTGTTTATATAATAATAGTTATCATTCTATTTCTTTATATAAATTAAAGCATATTTTCCTACTAATAGCTAGTTAGTATCTGTTCCCCTCCCTCAGATAACTTATCTTATGTACATGATTTCTATCATCTTGACCACCCTCCATCTCCCACTCCCCACCAGCTACCAGTTTGAGAGCTTGTATTTCTAGCACATTATTAATTTTTTTTCAGTAATAATTTTAGACAGAAGTTTAACTTGGAGGAATGTTAGGGGTAGGGGGCAAATCCTTTTAAGTGAAAAAAAAATTACATCTTACAACTAGCTCTTAATTTTGTTTATCCCCTAGTAATTTTTTTTTGGAGAGAGCAAATAAGTATCCTCTCTATTTCCTCTCTTCCCCACCCCATAAAAACACTTAAGATTTTTTTCTTTATCCTTTGAATTATGATATTTCACCAGTATGTGTCTAAAAGAGGTCTTTTTCCCCCCCCACATTCAAGCAATTTGTAACTTGTGGGACACTTTAAGTCTGAAGATTCAGGTCTTTATTTAGCTCTGAAAGCTTTTCTTCCATTATTTCTTCATATGTCTTTTAATTTTTTTCCTTCTGAAAATTCTTTTTTAATATTTTATAAAATTAGTGTCCTTTTGCATTGTAACTTGGTAGAATTCTTTCACTTGATTTTCTGTTTCACTCCTTTCCTCTTCAGTTATCTCAGGTATCTCTCAATATATTAATGTCCATAGTCAAATATTCTCACATATACTTTTGAATATATTAAGTACATTTAAGCCAGTTGTCTTTTGACTGTATTAACTCTTTCTATGGGTGTTAGTTACTATATTTTCTATTTTTGTGTCTTCCTCTATGATGATGATAGTTTTTATTGAATATTTGTTCATATCTTTGTGTTTGTGATTTTGTATTTACTACCATATGGATTTTTTGTCCCGTTTCCCATAGCTTGCCCCTAATGATTGTGGAGTTGGGCATTCTAATCTCTTCTGGACATGGCTTTTTCCTGTTTCTCTCCGGTTTTGCTAGTGGGGAATTTACCTGAAGTTGCTTTGCCAATTCAGTCTAAGAGCCCATACTCAGGGCTTCCTGTGGATACAAATGGAAAAGAGTTGAATAATGTCCAACAGGCCATTTGTTCTTCCTCATTCGTGCAAATCACTTCCTACTCTATCTCTTTCTGGGAACTTTTCCTCCTCCTGCTCTGAGAATACTTTTTCTTTTAGCTCTGATTAATATGTTTCCTCTGACCTTCGCAGCAGTATAGGGCATGGAGTTGTGAAGACATCATATTCAGTGCTAATCCGACAATATTCTAAAACACCTGTAATTGTTGAAAGGAGAAGAACTCATTTTGGTACCTGCTTTACTACTTCTGCTATGAAATGAATATTTTGGACCAAACAATATGTGGACAGCCATAATTGTTCCTTTGGGACACTGGTTAATATGACTTCAGGGATCTTGTTTGCAATTTCTTCTGAACAACATTTGGATGATGTACGAAAATAAGAGCATCTCCTTTTGGATAAAGTCTGACATACTGTAATTCTGAGACTGCACTTGGCACTTGCTAGAGAAATGTCAGTTTTCCAGCATGAACAAAGTCCAGTGCAGCTGTTTCTGCTTTAGACGATTGAATTTGAAAATCTCTATAAGAGAATGGAACCAACCAAGTTCAGAGTGAGCAGTGAGTTATGAGAGTTTCCCAGGTCATGAGTATCTTGCATTGTAGGGCGAAATTATATAGTAATAATACGATATTGAGTTTGTGTGTTGTGATCCCTGTTAGGGCTCCTTTCTGCAAGAATTTTTATAAATATTTAATGACAGTGTCACCTCCTATAATTCATTCTCTTTAACACACTAGTCTTATATAGCAGGGATTTAAAAATACTGTTTTAAACAAAGCATACTCTTCTCAATTCCAAGATGTGAACCAAAATATTTACAAATTAAACTGTTTTCTAGTTCTCTTGGGTTGGTTTTTTCCTAGGACAGTTTCATTATTTACTCAGTTTGAAGTACATTATTGCCAATTTCTAGAGTGCCAGGAATTGTTTTATTCAAATAGAAGAATAAAACACATTCCAATGCCCAACTGTATATTTTCCCAAACTCTCGACCATTTAAGAAGATCTGTACTACTTGTTTCTTGCCACCCAGTTGACAGATAATCCAGATTTGATCAAAATTTGACTAGTATGTATTTGCTGTCGTTGTGTGTGTGTTGGGGGAGAACAATGTAAAATAGTTTAAGAAATTATACATTTAGTGTTCAAAACCAAACTATAAGCATTTAGTTGGATTTGTATAGTGCTTTTCATTTGTTTAAAAGGAGGAGGATTTCCAAGGAGCTGCTTTTTGTCTGATAACCATAAAAAGAGTAACTATCACAAAAAGAGAATGATCAGAATGATACTGTGCTTGTCTTTGGAGCTCTCTGAATGTAAAAGAAATGCTATGGGTATGGTAATTTTGATTACAAGATGTTAATTTATAGAAAATTCATAATAGATCCAGTTTGGAATAATGGCAAGAGATGACCTTTTGTTTTTTTGTTTTTTTTTTTTTTTGGTTTAAAGAAGCTAATTATTAGTCTTGTATTTAATGGAATAAATAATTAGGTTAGTTATTTAAGAGAGTAGGACTGCAGAAAATTTAAAGTGGAAGAGATCCTCACTCGTATCCTCACCTCCTGGTCTTAAAGAGGAGCTACTGACATCCTGCTGAGCTTGCTTTCTTGCTCAGATTCTTGTAGTGTCTTAGAGGCCTTGCTGGGATGTGGAGGGTCCAGCTGCCAGTACAATCCTCTTTACCCCACACCTAGCTGCATAAGGCCAGGAAGGAACAGAGTATTATGATTCATAATTTTTATTTTTTTTCAACGTTTATTTATTTGTGGGACAGAGAGAGACAGAGCATGAACGGGAGAGGGTCAGAGAGAGAGGGAGACTCAGAATCGGAAACAGGCTCCAGGCTCTGAGCCATCAGCCCAGAGCCTGACGCGGGGCTCGAACTCACGGACCGCGAGATCGTGACCTGGCTGAAGTCGGATGCCTAACCTACTGCGCCACCCAGGCGCCCCATGATTCATCATTTTTAAACAAGTTACTGTTACTAAACTGAATATAATGCTTCCTCAATTAACAAATGCAGTATGTTCATCATTTTTCCATACCAGAGCTTCCTTTTATATGGTAAAAAATTGCACACTAGTTTATTTTTGAGGATGGTCTTTTCATTTTCCATTCTTTTAAATGCACTGAGTCATGTTTTATTTGGTTCTCTTGAATGTCAGGACGGTAGATTGTATTAGCTCCCGTTGACTCTTTTTTTCCCTCAGGAAGCCTCTCTGGCATATCTAATTAAGTGGCAGTGGAGCCATTTGGGAGGTAAAAGAAGCTTGTACTACATGAGGCATTTCGTTATTCTTGGCGGTTTAACCAGTATTTTCTCTGTAGAAACAAAAGGATGGCTTTGGAACTGGTAGTGCTGTGAAGGGGAGGTAGGAAAAAGTATGGCAGGGTATTTGGGGGGAAGGGTTGAAAATAATGACTGGTTGAAGCTCATGCATTTACATAAGCATTTATAAACATTTCCCATGGATGGAAGAAAGAGTAATAGAAGGATTCATTTTGGAAATGAGAAATTTGAAATTAAATTGACATTGTACTTTCCCCAAAAACAAACATATGGAGTATGCATATTTCAAATTTGTATCTCCTTAGTTGAAGATAAAAAGTGGAATATCGAAAATTGGGAATATTAATTCTGTGACCAGAGTTGCGTACAATAGGTATTTTACCATTTTGAAATGTGGATTCTCCCCTTAAACATCAAAACATAAATAAGCCTGATAATCATTCATGATAATGTTTTAGAAGTTAATACCCATACAAAGTAAAAAAGTTTTATTACCATTCTCTTGGTCAAGAATGCCATTTAAATTAATATAAGATTGTGTATATTCCTAACAAACCAATAAAGTGAGGATCTGTATGATTAAGGGAAATGTTTTGAAACTTGAAATTTTTTATTTTAGGAGAAATTAAAAGTAATGAAACGAATACTCTCAGAAGGTGCTAACAACGTAAGTTACTTCATGCTGTTTCTTAATTTATTACTGAGAGCATTATACCAAAGAAAAGGTAAAAATTGGACTTAGTTCTTTGAGATGGATACCATGGAGGAAGAACAAGTTTTCCCAATCATTCATGGTAGTCCAAGAATATAGGATTAGAAGAGGCTGGTATGGAAATTGTTATGTTTCTGTCTACGTGGCTATGTTTCTATCTATGTTATGTTTCTGTCTACCCACAGAATGATGACTTTGAAAATGTTTTCACATGACCCACAGGAATATATTTTACATTGTGACATATCTGGCACTGCATTCATTCTCTCTCTCTCTCTCTCTCTCTCTCTCTCTCTCTCTCTCTTTCTCAAAAAAAAAATCCATAGGTTTTTTGGGGGGGCTGATGAATTTCTAGTTGTATATGATCATTATTAGCTCTGTTAATAAATTTCAGGTTCATGGTAGGTTTACATCTCCTAGCCCTATGTTCATTCTGGCCAGTGAATTTGATGGAAATTGACTAGTGTTTCTGGACTGGCACATATAATTGCCAGTTTGAGACATGTTAGAGCTCTTTACTTCTGCCATAGCAAGTGACCATATGCCTCAGATTGGGTCTTAAAATGAGGAATGTGGAACAGAGCCCCTAGCCAGCCCAGGGTGGACATATCATAGGAGCAAAAAGTAAACTTTTGTTGTTACAAGGCACTACAAGTTTTGGAAATCTTTGCTATTTAGCATGGCCTAACATCTCCTGATTGGTAGGGAATAATTATGTTTCTGCTAGTGGTGGGAGAGAGCCTTTTTAAAAAAATACTAACTTTGCCTAAAAACATATACCAGTTTAAAAACAAGTTTATTTCTGGTTTTAAAACAATATGTTCTTTATAAAAAATTTGGAAAACATGAGAAAACAATGCAAAAATTACATATTTGTAATGCCCCTGCCTGGAGGTAACAATTTTTGACAGTTCTATGTGAAAAATATTTTTATAATTAGCTTACTATATAGTTTTGTATTTTGCTTTTTCTCTCTTTTTTTTAATGTCCTTAACTATTCTTGGAATGCATGAATATCATGCCTCTGTAATGCTCCATCATATAAATGAACCAGCATTTATTTAGTTAATCTTGTACTGTTACATGTTTAAGTTTAGTTCAATACAAAGAATTTTAATGGATGAAAATCTCAGCCTTTGGCATTCAAAAGCAGATAGTAAGCCAGAGTAGGATCCATATCCATTCACTCTGCTTAGCATCAGTTTTATCTCCCATTACTCTACTCCTGGGACATGGTGAGTTCATATACTCCGCTGCCAAGTAAACAATTCCATATATACATACCACATATGAAACTTATACTTAATTTTCCTGAAAACTGATAAGGTTTTAATTTTCTCTCCTATAACCCCAGCAAACAAATTGGGTTTTCCTTCTTGAGTTCTTTCTTTCAGGAAAGAACATTGCAATCTTTTCGATGCATAAGCCAGAGCTGGGGTCATTCTCATTTCTCCTCTCCACACTGATATAATCAGTCAAACTTGGCCTGTTTTTGCTCCTGAATATCTCTCACCTCTATTCTTATTCCCTCTGTTGTGCATCAGGCCCTCACTGCCTCTCTGTGGCCCATCTGATTTCCCATGCGTTATTCTCCCTTTTGAAGCCATAGTGAGCTTTCTAAAATGTGAGACAGAATATGTCACTCCCTGCGTCAAAATCCCTCTAGAATCCTAGAATGAGGTTTACAGACGAAATGGATCCTTCTTTACTTGATACGAAAGGCTCTTCATGATTTGTTTCCTAAGTACCCACCCCATCCTTGTCATTCATTTCCCTCACCACCTGCTATGAACTGAATGTGTCTTAAGGGTGGGGCTCTGATATGACAGGAATAGTGTTCTTATAAGAAGAGACACCGGAGAACTCACCCTCCTCCCTCTCCCCTCCACCCCTGCTCCCCACAGATGAGGTCTAGTGAAGACATAGCCAGCAAGATGGCGCCCACCTATAGTGAGGTCTCACCAGAATCCAAATATACTGGCATTCTGATCCCAGATTTCCAATATCCAAAACTGTGAGAGAATGAATGCCTGTTGTTTAACCCACCTGGGCTATGGTATTTTGTTATGGCAGCCCAAGCTGACTAAGATACTGCCTCCCATACATACCCCACAGGTACTTCACTCCGGGCACCTTTACTTAAGAAATATTGTTTTGCTGAGCACATCTCGCTCTTTGATGTTCCCAGGCATAACCAGGTACTGTCTTCTTATCTTCCCAAGAAGATAAAATCCCTGATTCTGCTGAGGGTACAAGTCAAACTCTACCTCATCTTGGAAAACCTTCCTGTCTCCTCTCTGCCAGGCGGATTTAGGTATTGATTTCTCTGAGCTCCTCTTGCACCTTGCCCGCACCTTCATTAACATCTTTGCTTCTCTGTGGTAACTGCATGTTTGATGTGTTTCCACCAAACCCTATGCTTTTTGAGGCCTTTATCTATGCTTTTTCATCTTTGTATCCTCAGTGCTTAGCATATTGCCTGAAGAATAGTAGGTGCTCATAAATATTGTTGAGTGAATAGACAGATAACAGTGGTAATTATTCATTTATTAACTTGTATCTCTTGAAGATTTTTTCCTCTCTCTTACAATCTAAACAACCAAGCTTCATGTATTCTTTTTATCAAAACCAGCTGTCAAGACAGGAATCGAAATTCATTTACACTGAAGTATAAATAACTGATAACAGTTTATGTCTCCCAAGAGAATTTCCATTTTAACAGGGATGGAATTATTTTTTCTTATTTGTAATTTTTTTTAAAGTTTATTTATTTTGAGAGAGAGAAAGATTGAGAGAGAGCAAGTGCACATGAGCAGGGGAGGGGCAGAGCGAGAGGGAGAAAGAGAATGCCAAGCAGTTTCCACACGGGCAGTAAGAAGCCCAACATTGGGCTCGATTTCACCAACTGTGAGATCATGACCTGAGCTGATATCAAGAGTAGGACGCTTAACAAACTGAGCCACTGAGGCACCTCAGGAATTCTTAATTTAAAGAAATAAATTTTGGTGGGATTTCGGGTTTAACAAGCATATGAGATTGGTTTTAATTGGAGGTGGAGTGGAGTTGAAGAAGTTTTCTCTGCTCAAGTTCAAACTTCATAGCTTTGCTTTAGACCATGCCTATTCCCTGCTGGCTCATAGAATGAACTGGCATGTCAGATTACACAGCAAATTCATTTTTGTTTCTATTGCTCAGCATGGATCATATGAACTTCACATCTGGTAAGCCTTTGCACATAAGATGTGCATCTGCCAAGAATTGTGGTTTCCTAGCGCATCCCACTGACTCTGAGTCAGGGTCACAAACCAGCATCACAGAGTTTTGGTGGTCTGGAACTGCATTCTGCATTTAGTTCTTGAGAAAGAGTTGTTCTCTTAATTTCTTTGAAGAGCCTCCATGTCACCATTATAGGCTTGAAAAAGCACTTGGGTGATTCCAAGTCCATTCAACTGTTGGTGGCCTCCCCCTACTTAAAAAAAAAAAAAAATCTCCACAGTATTTTCTCAATGGCCCATTTTCATGTCTGGTAAGTCTCATCAAAAGTTTCATTCTCAAACTAATTTAAATCTTGCCTAATTTAGTTTTGTCACCTTGTTTGGTTCTTTGTGGAAGTGAGGAGCATCTGATTTTCATATAAACTGCAGTACTGGAGTTACTAAGCAGTACATCATCCCATAAAAGCAAAGCAAACCAAAGAACACCATCACAAAAACAATTCAAGTTAAATTAAGTTAGGAAAATGGGGTTTCCTGAATACAGTGTGACTAAAACCAGATCAGCTAGTTAGCAGGTTTGCTAGTGAGACTGGAAGTCTGACATTTTGGTGTATTTATATGGTCAACATCCCCAGTGAATTCTGTCCTGAAAATCCAGGTAACATTAATTAATTGAAGAACTAGTTCATTTTATATAGTTTTAATTCAGAAAGCATTTAAAAAACATTCGATGGTAGTTTCATTTCCCTCCACTATCATGAACGAGATGGGCAAATGCTTATCTCTCAAAAAGTGTAATCATTTAATTGATCTGTGTAAATTAAATGATAGGGGGCATTTGGTAAGAAGTTACCTTTCTCTAATTCCTAGAAAGATAAATTACATTCCTGTTATTCTAGGTGAGGAAATTAAAGTGACTTACCTTGGTATATATTCTTGATTGTAAAAGCTACCAGGTTAGGGAATCCACTATCGCTAAGAGTTTCATGAATGCATTAACCACTGGTAACGTTTCTAATGTAAGGTTTAAAAATGTAAAATTCAAGACCTATGGATTCTTTGAACAATTTTGTTTGGTGTTTGTACTCTATAAACAAATTCTATTTAGTATTTGTACTTTGTTGATTCTTGGGAATAGTATTTGAAATAAGCTGACGAAATCACAAAATCGCATTGTAACTTCTATAAATTCGTTTTAGAGATTTAAGATTAAAAAAGGCAAGATGCTCTCTTAATGATTAATATATTTAAAAAGTAAAGGCCATAAACAGACACATGGAAAGATGCTCAACATCGATTATCATCAGGGAAATACAAATCAAAACCGCAATGAGATCCCACCTTACACCTGTCAGAATGGCTAAAATGAACAACTCAGGAAACAACAGATGTTGGTGAGGTTGTGGAGAAAGGGGAACCCTGTTGCACTGTTGGTGGGAATGCAACCTGAGTGCAGCCACTTTGGAAAACAGCATGGGGGTTCCTCAAAAAATTAAAAACAGAACTTCCCTACAACCCACCAATTGCACTACCAGGAATTTATCCAAAGGATACAAAATTGATGCTTCAAAGGGGCACATGCATCCCAATGTTTATTAACAATAGCCAGATTATGGAAAGAGTCCAAAAGTCTAGTAAGTGATGAATGGATTAAGAAGATGTGGTTATATATATACAAAGGAATACTACTCATTAATGAAAAAGATGAAATCTTGCCATTTCCAACAACATGGATGGAACTGGAGGGTATTATGCTAAGTGAAATAAGTAAGAGAAGGACAGATCTATAATTTCACTCATATGTGGAATTTGAGAAACTCAACAGATGAACATAGGGGAAAGGAAAGAAGAACCATACAAGACTCTTAAATATGGAGAACAAACTGAGGGTTGATGGAGGGGTAGGTGGATGGAGAGGTGGGTTAAATGGATGATGGGCATTAAGGAGGGCATTTTTGGGGGATGAGCACTGGGTGTCATATGTAAGAGATGAATACCTGGGTTATACTCCTAAAGCCAAGACTACACTGTACATTAACTAACTTGAGATTAAAAAAAAAAAAGAATGTAAAGGCCATAACATATTTAAAAATTTCAAAATTTTGCCTGTGAGTCATATCAGTGACACATCCTTGCCAGTTGAAGTCCTTTTCTTTAAAATGATATTTTTGTGCCAATATCCTGACCAAATTCTTTTATGATGTAGGTTATTTTCATTGAGTCCCTCCTTTGTCCAGGAAGAAGCTGAAAATTTACTCAAGTGGCAACCTTTATGCAGTCAAATGCCAGGTCACTGCTGTCAGAGTAGGTGTTGGTTGCTGTCATTCCACCAATTAATGTAGGTTCCCTCTGTACTTGAGCAGAGAACTTAGCTGCTTAAAATTTTCAAGTTTACTTATTATGAACCAGTGGCAACCACTAAAAGCGAAACAAAAGAGTCTCAGAAGTGTTGAGTCACTGCCTCACTCAGCAGCAGGTGTTCTGAATCAGGGATGATCAGTTGGTCTAGTGCTTAGTTTCTTGATAGCTCAGGGTCTCAAAATGACTTAAAGAAATGGCCATTTCATGCAGAGGAAATTGTTTGCTTTAATGGAAGCCTTATTGTAACTTGCATAATGTGAAAGGAAAATGGAACACTTTAAGGGTTTTGTGGGAAGAAAATTTAAATTGTGGCTTCGAAGGAGTCAGTGGTGTTTAGACTAATTTAGTGGTTAGAGTGATTTTTATTTTTAGAATTTTGAGAAAAGGGAAATCTCTTCCTGATTTTTTTTCCTGGAGGTTTGGGGATTTTGTCTTTCTTTTCCTGTTTATTGTCTTAAGTGGTTTTTTTTTTTTTTTAAATGTTACAATTTATATTGCATGGTATCTTACTCAAGAGCCTCGCTGTTCTCCATCATCATCAGTATTGAAAAAGCTAGGAAAAGTGGTTGGTGGGATTTGGTTCACTGGCTGTGATAGTTAAAGCAGTACTTTTTGTTAACTGCGTTTAAATAATGCAGTTACACAGAATCGGATACTGTCCAACTGTAATATTTCAGCATGGTTGTCCAAGTGAAATCTAATACCATTATTTTCATCAAATGGCTCATACTGATTTTTTTTTTTTTTTGCAGTAAGGGTAAAATAGAGCAATGTCAGGAAAACAAAAGCCTCATAGTGTCACTGTTTTACTTTTTTTTAAGTTTATTTACTTATTTTGAGAGAGAGAGAGAGAGACAGAGAGAGACAGAGAGAGAGAGAGAATATCCCATGCAGGCTGTGTGTTGTCAATGCAGAGCTCTATGCAGGGCTCCACCTCACAAACTAAGATCATGACCTGAGCTGAGATCAAGATTTGGACACTTAACCAACTGAGCCACCTAGACACCCCACGATTGGGACTTCAGTAGTCACCTATTGAAATGAAGAAGGTAGGTGTCAGAATAGAAAATATTAAAATAATCAGTATTTTTTGTTTTAATTGTGTCTAACATGAAGTATAGACTATAACATATACTTTTGCTAAGGAAAATTGTAAATCTACATGATAAATTATGGAGTTCAGTTATACATGGTGATTTGGCCTCTTCATTTAACGTTTACAATTCCTGTGCCTCTTCTGTGTTTGTTTATATCAAGAACTGTGAAGGTTCTGAGATTTTACCCTATTTGAGATCTAACAAGTTAGTCTGACACAGTTTTAGGCAGAGTGGAGACTCTTGGGTCAGAGATAAAGGACTTTATTACTCACAACACTGCAGACAGCACGAGCTTCATATCTACATGGGTTCTTCTTGCCCATGAAAGTCCCATGAGAGCAGTGTGGAGGGACCCAGGTGGATACTGGAATACGCAGTGGTTTAGGTCACAGCTGAGGAATTTTGAACTTAAGAAATCCCTGTTATTAAAAGGGTGCTAGTAGACTTGTCCAACATTTGTGCTGGAGGGAGAGATCATCTTTACTGAGTCAGGAAACAAGTCTGGCCTCATCTCAGGAGGGAGACGCTATCCATCTCCCAAGGCTGTTTGGGATTTCTCCTGCAATCTTTGGAAATAGTCCAGGACAACAGCTGATTCAAGAGGGTGCAGAAATACCATGTAGAGTTGTCTTGTAACACTTTACAATAGAAAAATCAATTAAAATGCAAAATTTTATGTTTATTTACGTATCAGCTAATCAAGAGGAGGTGTGGTGCACTTTGTTACTCTGGCAATAGCTAACAGCATTACATTCCCGAGCATCTTTGATTTAAGGGTAGTTTACCATGAGTGCATTGTGCAAATACAGTTTTACACTGTTTAAAATTTTTATATAATTTTTGAACTTAGAATTACTCCTTCACTGGTGTAAGACCAATGTAATAACTTTCTTTATCACCAGAAACCATTTACTGCTGGCCTCCAGGAAATTTTAATGTACTTTATTGGCCACCATATATAGAAAGTGACGTAAATCTAATACCTACATTTTTAGAAGAATTCCGTATATTTTTAATTTTTAAAATGTAATGATTTACTTACCTGGAAAAGCAAACAACTCAGTATTTCTGCAAAGCATGGTATAGAGTGAAGAATATTGCTTAGGCATCAAAATAAACCATGAATAGAAATGTGAGATAAGAGAGTACAGACCTTTTCCTTCATATTGTCTTCATGGAGGACACTTTTACTCTTCAGTGGAAAGGAAAAGATATGATCTAGACAATAAAGAATCAAAGAATACAGGAAAAAATATGGTATTGTCCTCCATTCTATTGATATTATTGTCAGTCACTAGCAGCCGTTCTTCAGATGAACACAGCTAATACATGGACTGATAATCATAGAAAGTGATATTGGTAGGACTACTGCATATCTCAGAAGTGAGTGGCCTCATGTAGTTTGTCCAGGGATTGCAAAAGTTTTTTATTCTGAATAGACCAAGGATATCTCTTCCCTCTTCCCAATATGTACCTTTTCAGCATTTAACAGAACATAAATATATGAACCATTCACATGTGATCTCTTTGGTGTGAGAGCAGAAATGTCAAGGACACAGAATTAATCCACTTGGCTACCATTGCCAAAGTCATCAAGGAGGTTTAGTTTTTTGGGATCTGGGTGTTCTGATCTGTGTGATCCACTTTGAAATTCTCTTAACACCTCCTGGGGAGCCCCTGTTTTTGAAGAATATGAGCTTAAACTGAATGAAAATATATCCAATTGACAATCACATGAAAATCCTCTAGGCTGAAAGCCAAAGAATCTTTTTGTACATGATTTTTTCTGAGCCTTAAATGTAACCAGATGAATTTTATTTTTGTACTGTGCTACTCAACTGATTTAAATGAATGATTTGTCTTCTAGTAGGAAATCTGCATTTCATCATAGAGATGGATTACATGCCTTAAACTTTACTCCCCAGAGAAGCGGTACTTCTTTATCTTTGAATGCACTAAAGACTCAAGATTATGTAACAATTTCATTATAGGTATGAGATTTTAGAGCTTTGCAGAGGTATGGATTGAGAAACATGAAAAATATAACCACCATTATCATGTGAGTGAGTGGAATATAATAAAAATCCTCATAGAGAACATTATAGTCTTTTACAATTAGTTTTCTGTGAACACAGAGTAAAATAGTAGGAGAATGCTTCCAATTTTAAAAGAATTTTGTTCATGACCAAAGAGTAAAAAGCAGGGGTGCCTGGCTCAGTTGATAGAGCATGAGAGTCTCGATCTTGGGGTTGTGAGTTTGAGCCCCATGTTGAGGGTAGAGGTTACTTAAAAAAGTTAAAAGCAAATATAAGCAAGCCATGAATTGTGTGTGGTGAGTTTATTTATTTGCCTGATCATTTTTGGGGGGGCAGAAATATCTCCTATTATAAGAACATTTGATTCTGAACTAGAAGCAAAATCCCGGCAACACTGATGGTAAAAGAATGGACTTTATGTCACATCTGAAACTGAAGGGCTATCCAATAAGCTTAAATCTTTTTAATATTGTAAACTGATGCTTTTATTTTTATCTTAATGCCTTATTCTTTGGGTGAAGGACTATAAATAAGGTGGTTGATTTCTACTATGAAATCTAAGACTTAACCAAGTTCAAAAGCAGTTTTATTTAGTCTTCTAACTGCCAATCATTGAGGCAAGCCTCTTTTGACTAAATTTGTGATTTTCACTGGCATTGATTTTATTCTCTGGTCATGTCTGGGAACATTTTTGATTGTTACAACTGGAAGAGGGTACTACTGTCATCTTGTGGGGTGGAGCTCTGGGATTCTGCAAACATCCTAAAATGCACAGGATAGACCCCATGATAGTCATCTGGTCCCAAATGTCAACCTAAGTTGAGAAGCCCTGAGCTAAGTACACAGTAGTGCATTTAATGCAAAAAGAAGAACTGGACCTACAGAATATCACTTAACAAGAGAGGTTTTTGCCTCAAGACTAGCACTGAATTGTAATAGGAAGCAGAGGTCATATGACCTCAGAGGGATTTCCTTAAGACTTCCGGCTCTGCCTTTGTGTGACTACTTTCCTTTAAATCTCTCTAAGCCTCACTGCCCTATTGTCAAGTAGAGCTAATGGTATCGTTGCTACTTCAAGGGCTTACAGGGTTAAATGAAATTATGTAATTGTTGAATCTATTGCCTGGTTCGTATAGGATCCCAATAAAAGTTAGCTGTTATTCAGGATACTATCAGGAAGAACCTTGTAGCATTTAAGAGATAGCAAATTTTCTGTTTTTGGATGAGTTCAAGCAGAGTGTGGACAACATTTTGGGTTTCATCTGACTCTAATAAGTGTTCAAATGTTACTCTCTTTCTTAGTTATAAAAACCATTCCTAAATAAAACATAAAATGACTGATGGTCTTCCTTGAGTCTTGAGTAAGTAAGAAATAGATAAGGTTGACATCAGGTAGGCATAGGTAGCACTGATATCATTCAGTGATATTAAATTTGCTTTGTGTTTTGATACTGAGGCATTGACTCTAACTTTTCTTTCATAATGTTCCCTTAGTTCCCTCTGCTAACCACTATTAGTTAATTGCTTGGATTCAGTTAGGCTATTTTCTGTGTTTCTGTAGCATCAAAATTCTTTGTACGTATATTGTGTGCCCTTTTCTTGATAGAAGCCGTAGCTGGCTTGCTATTTATCTCTCCATCTAACATGACATTTATTAAGCACCTCCTGTATGCCAGGTGCCATGCGATGTGCTAGGCATGTATTATATCATTTGAAAGGCATGTAATAAATAATCAGTGAATGAATGAACATATAATTAACCATAAAAACAATATTATTTGAGCTTCTACTATGTATTATGCAGTAATACTGTTATTATTAAAAATAAAAAAAGTGTCTACCCCATAAAAGCTCTTAGTTTTTTGAAGAAGCAAGATGCATTTATCATAAACTTCTTCTACATAGTTAAGTGCTTTGATGACTACATCTTCATAATACCTCAGTGCTTATCAGGCATTCAATAAATCAGGTACTTAGTAAATGCTTAAAAATCACTATTTCAGTGGATCACATTCAGTGAATAGAGAAACAAAATATTCATCACAACAGAAGTCTGCTGTTTGACAAAATACTATTTTAACTGTGTAACTAAATGGAATTTATCTTGATGATACCACAAAGGATAGATATGGTTCACTAAAGCAATAGATACAGTAGATGTCATTTTTGCTAATTACATTTCTATAAACCAAATCAGGTTTTTAAATTTTAAATCATCTGAATTTGTAAGAGGTTTCACCACTTTGGTTTTACCATTACTCACCCCACATAAATTGGTGAAAATTTTGCAAATTTTCAGTGCAAAATTATAATGGGGACAACCTCCTTCCTCTACAATAATTTTTCTCCGTGAACCTAATCACCGATTTCGTCATTCAGAGTACTTAACGTACATACTAATCAGTTGAAACTTTTTTTCCTTCCTGCTTTCCGTGGGCAGAGAGAAATACTAAGATTGTGTCTGAGATAAAGACAGCACCCTTTAGTTTTACTTCCGAATATAAAATGAATCCAAGATTTAAAAAGTGTGAAGTAGTAAATACCAGTTCAGAAATCCCAGACAGTTGTGTTCAATATATTATAATATATTCAACACAAAGAGAGGAGACATAAAACCTACTCCAAGAATTAAAAGGCATTTCAAGAATTTATGCAATAGGCCCTCATTTCACACAAGGTAAACAGTTACTATTTTAAAGTGGCGCTCATGTGATGGGAACTACAGAGTACTTACTGTATATTGGGTATTTTCTCCGCAATGGAAATGAATGAGGGACGTGTTTTATTTCCATCTAAGTGGGAGCTGTTCCTTGTAGATGTACTGCAGTGACAAACCACGTAGTGGTCTCATTATGCAGTTAAGGAAAAGCCCATGACTTTAAGAAGTGTTGGGAAGTGTATTAAGAACAAAATAATGATATGGTTAACAACTTCCATGAAGTTACTCATGATGGTTTTCTTACACTTTATTTTTACAAAGTGAACTACTTTTATGCCTTGGAGTAATGTTAGAGACCAGTTAGGAGTAGAAGACCCCTGAATGTTCATATTCATCAAGTATGTTTTCTCTGCTTTGAAAGCAAAGTACTTTAGAAAGGTTTGAGGACCTTCCTGATATTTTATATCAAGCTAGTGTTGTGTTAAGTGTTTTAATGCATTCCTCTTTGAAGAAAAAGGTAGTAAGTTGTGTTCAGATAGTTTTATCATACAGATCAAGGAATGGGTTATCTTCTCAGTTGGGGACGTAGAATTTTTAATAGCGTGTTTCACGTGTCATAGTATGTGAAATGCTTGAGCCTCCATGATCACATGTAGTCCTCATGACATTGATATTTAATAGAGTGGGCTTCCAATATCTGTAACATGTTGTGGCCTGCAGCTGTCAGAGGGGCCCAGTGACGAGAATTGTGCATCTGCAGCTTTGCAGAGCTGGGGCTGGAGTGGGATTGTGTCTTACTACGTGTTAAAGAGTGGGTGGAGCTGTTTTGAGGTTCCTGGGATATCTTCTATCTGTGGATAGAAGCCTTCTTTGTGCTTAAGCCATGGGCTGACAACTGTAGGTTGCTTCTAGAGCAATAACATTAAACCTTCTTCCAGGTAAGGGAGGCAGTATGTTAGATTGGGGAGAACATTGTTTTGGGAACCACTGGACCTTGGTGCTGATATTGGCTCTGTCATTGCATTTGAAATTGGTTAGAATATTTAAGCTCACTGAGCTCCAGCTTTTTTTTTTTTTTAATTTTTAAAAAATTTTTAATGTTCATTCATTTTTGAAAGAGGGAGAGAGAGAGAGACAGAGGATCAATGTGGGAGGGGCAGAAAGAGAGAAGGAGACACAGAATCTGAAGCAAGCCCCAGACTCTGCGCTGTCAGCACAGAGCCCAATGCAGGGCTTGAAATCACGAGCCATGAGATCATGACCCGAGCCGAAATTGGACACTTAACACCGACTGAGCCACCCAGGTACCCCACTGAGCTCCAGCTTCTTATCTGTTGGTAAGAACAGACAGTGAAACAGGGTTGGAAGGACTTTCTGGTACCTTTCAGTCAATAAGTCCATTTTTCTTAAGGGCCATTCCCTTTATTTTTCTTTTAGTAGGAAGTGTCTTATTTGTTGATGGCATTTAATGCATGCTATACTGAGTCTCAGAGAAAAGTCAATCCTTAGTTGTCACTGCTATGGAGCCCACAGTTGGGCTGGATTTCTGTTCTAATCTGGTGATTGAGTTAACTGAGATAAAAGCTTGACTTAATTGGTAGTTTGGCTTCAGATGACCAAATAGTGGGATTCTACCAAATTATGTCTTCTGTTTACTGGCCAAGTTATTCAGACAGAGGATACCATTCAGCAAAACTCGTAACATGTCCTTTCCTAGAAATCTTATTTTAATTAAAAAGCTAACATCATACTTCTATCACATTTGAGAATATTTTGAAACTTGATATATTTCTTCTTCTTTTGAAACTTGATATATATTTTTTTTATTTTTTATTTAAAAAAAATTTTTTTTTTTCAACGTTTATTTATTGTTGGGACAGAGAGAGACAGAGCATGAACGGGGGAGGGGCAGAGAGAAAGGGAGGCACAGAATCGGAAACAGGCTCCAGGCTCTGAGCCATCAGCCCAGAGCCCGACACGGGGCTCGAACTCACAGACCGCGAGATCGTGACCTGGCTGAAGTTGGACGCTTAACTGACTGCGCCACCCAGGAGCCCCGAAACTTGATATATTTTATAATTACCACTAAACTCTACACTTAAAAAGTTTCTTAAAAATATGGACTGGCCACATATTTTTTTTATAAGAATTCACACATTTGAAGAATATGCATATCACTGAAGTTGCTTTGGAAAATGTAATTAGGACTTACCTTATAAATATACAAATTTATTTTCTCATGTACTTGATTTTCAGAAAGAAATGACCAATTCATCTTGTTATTTAAATATGAAGAATGTTGAGTCAGAGGTCCTCGAATTTTTTCATTGTTTCTTTAAAAAATATAAATGTGTAGAAAAATGCAGCTTAGTCCTCATGTGTTAAGTTTTGCCCTGAGTAAAAAGACACATGTTAAGAAAAGTATAGCTCTAAGACTGTACAGGTGGTTAGGGACAGGAATTGAACTGGAATCTTGCCATGGTCAGAGGCATTGAATAATGCTGACATAGTATTGGCTGTATATAACTATTGAGGCTCTCACATCTGTGTGAGGCTGACTGTAGTCAAGAGGTCTGTTGATGATTCCAATGGGTATTACTTGGATAACAGAATAGAGCAGGGGAGAGGACGGGATTCTCAGCATTTCTTTGAGTCATCCTAGTGTGGATTGGGCTTTGAATGACATCCTTGGCCAAAAAGAAATTTATGTGTGTGCGAATAGGGGATGGATATCTTTTTGTTGTTTTTCCTTTTGGTTCTATCACCTTTTGGCTCTACTCGGTTCACAATTTCAAAGCTAAAATATGAATTTTCTAAAAATAAGCTCTTCTCCAAAAACAATATTGTTGGTCTTCTGTGTGGGGTTGGATGGTCTCTGGACTGGTTTGTTTAGTTGGTTGGTTGGAACATAGCTACTAGGGTACCAGTAGGTCCTGTGTGCCAGTTGACTTTTAGTGTTCCACAATGGCATTCTGTACACTTCGTCCTAGCCAATCGTTCCACTGCTGTGTGACCCCAAAGGAAGTCATCTCAGAAAATGCAGATGAATTAGCATCACTCTATCGTTGTGAAAAAAAAATATCTTACAGTGGTGGGTGAGCCATCAATGTAATTAACTGATTGCCTATAATATGTAAAGCATAGTGTGGCTTGGGGGAATTGGTGGTTTTAAACTCTGTGTCTGGGAACTCGCTAGTCAGGCAACTAAGAGATACACATTTACACGTGAATGTATATTACCTTACAGGAAAGTGATGGATGCCTGCTTAAAATTTGCATGTAATCTATAGTATTTAGGACAGAATGGGGAATTCTTTTCAACTAGAGCAATCAGTTGTTTTTCCACTCATGTATGCGTTGTATTTTATATATATATTATATATATATTATATTATACATATTATATATGTATGTATTTTATATATATGTATTATATATAGTTTTTTTAAATAAATTTAAGGAGGAGTGAAAAAAATTACTGAGTTTTGACTTCTTATAATGTGTGAGAGGCTTTATAAGGTGCTTTTATGCCATTTCATTTAGCATTCACAATAACCCTTCAAGGTACATAGGATAGACTTCTCACTTTAAAAGAAGAGGACAGTAAGATTCTGAGAGATGAAGAAACTTATTTTAAGTCATACAGTAAGTGTAAGTAAGTAAGTGGTAGATGAAGGATTTAAATCTGTTTAAGTAAAAGCCTATGATCTTTTAGCAGTCTGTGCAGGAAATTACAGAAATGCCTAGATATGGACAAATCTTCAGAAATGTTTCCATCTTGATCTATAGGTAATTGCACTGCCAGGTCAGGATGGTGGACACTTCTGCACATTGAGGTTGTGGAACAGGAATGGGGGGCCCCAAGAGAGTACAGGTGTAGTTTAAGTAGCAGCACCACTCTTTGAAAACTAGAAATCTGGGTTAAGTGAACATGTAGGAGGAGGGATAGTGGCCACCCAAACTCCTAGAATCACTTAATGTCATACAAGTGTTTATGCCCAGTTCTTTACTGGCAAAGAACATGTCTCTGTGAACTGAAAGCTGGTAGGAAACAAGGCTGACATTCAGCAATGGATGTCTGTGTATAGGTATCTATCCCCCATTTAATGAGTTTCTAATATATGATCACACTCTGAAACACCTTTTGGTGGAGGAAGATGGACATGTATATAAGCAGTTGTTACATCAAAGGTTCTCTGAAGTTCTGGTGTGAGGCAGAATCCTACGTCCCTCTGAGAGTGGGAAAGATGTCATTATGGAAGGTAGCACACAGATTGTGATGTTTAGCAGGAGTGGATAATTCTTGAATGTTAGGTGGGGACTAAATCATGAAAGGGCTTATTTGAGGAGGGCTAGAGCTGAGTCCTGAAGGCAATAGGAAACCATTAAGGGATTTTAATATTATTAAATTTAAACATTTAATTAAATATTAAAAAATTAGAGAATATTTTAAACATAAATAATATAAACGCCAGTGAACCCATCACTCATGTTTATTTGTTTCAGATATTTCTGTATTAAAAATTTTTAAAAATGTTTGTTTATTTTTGAGATAGGACAGAGTGCAAATGGGCGAGGGGTAGAGAGAGAGAGGGAGACACAGAATCTGAAGCGGGCTCCAGGTTCTAAGCTGTCAGCACAGAGCTTGACATGGCTTGAACCCATGAACCGCAAGATCATGACCTGAGCCACCCAGGTGCCCCAGTCCTGTATTTTTTTAAGTAATACATTTTCAGATAAACAGCTAGAGATCTATCTTCATGCCTTTCATTTCTTCAAGCCCAGAAATGATTGCTGTTTGAAGGTTGCTGTGTTATTCCCAGGTATATGTTTGTACTTACTCTATACTTATGTACCCCCAAACAACATATATTGTTATTGTGTAAAGTTTAACATTTATGTAGATGGCATCATACTGTTTATTTCCTCTGGGAACTTACTGTTTTCACTTATATTGGCACACATAGCCCTAGAACATCCATTTTTACTGTCTTGAAATAAGTGTTCACCCTCTTATTGATGGACAGTTAGGCCGTTTCCGTTTTTTTCTGGTTACACATAATGCTGCAGTGATATAGATGTCTCCTTGATAAGTCTACTTTTGTACATAGTTATATTTTTCACAGGGTACTCCCTGAAATAAAATCATGAGATTATAGCATATGCTTTTTTCAACTTTACTAAGCATTGTAAATTGCTCTTCAAAATAGCTGTACTAGTGTATTCTCATTCTTAGGAGTATGAATTGCTATTTTCCTATATACTCTTTAACTTTTGTTAACATATTTTTATGGGTGTGAATAGTATTTTGTTCTATTTTGTATTTTTCAATTATGAAGATTGCTCATATTTTCATTATAGACATCTAGGATTCCTCTTGAGTGTCTCATTCACAATCTTTACCTATTGTCTTATTGGATTATTTCTATTTTTTCTTCTGAATGTAGGCATCAATATCCAAGGCATCAGTATTTGGTTGGAAGTGCACCTGGCAGATATTTTATTGCAGGTTAGGTTTGTCTTTTAACTTTATGATGTCATTTGTAATGAAAATATACATTTCCTCCTTATCTGTTGTTAACAGGGTATCCTATATATTCTTCTAAGAGTTTTGAAGTTTTGCTTTATATATTTAGGTCTTTAATCCATCTGTACTTGGCTTTGGTATATGGTGTCACTAGGGATACAATTTTATCTATAATTCCCCTCCCCCATATGATTACTAGTTATCATAGAACATTTATTCAATAGTCCATCTCTTCAGAACTCATTTGTAATGCAACTTCTCTTTTGTAACAATTTCTTATATGTAGGTGGATTTGTTTCTAGGGCCATAATTTATTGATACCCACTGTTTTGGACTAAACTTTTGCCAATACTGAGTCTTTATAAATATTGTAGTTTTAAAATAAAATTTGATATCTGGTAGTATAAATCTATTCCTCCGTATTTTTCTTTCTCAAATTGGCTACTTTTGGCCTGTTTCCCCCTCATTTGATTTTTTTTTTTTTTATCAACTTTTCAACTTGTACACCCACAATCAAACACAAAACACCAGGGTTTTGATGAGAATTACATTAAATGTTTAGATTAATTTGAGGGAAAATCTGTTACCTTTTTGATATTAAGTCCTGTCATGAACACATTTATTTTCCCTATATTTAAAACTTTTTGTCCTTCAATTATAGTTTTGTTCTAGTCTCCCTAGACATGCCATTATTTTTACTGCCATTGTGAATGATCTCAGAATGTAATTTTTGAAATTTTTTGCTGCTAGAGTAAATGGAATGGTATTTGATTTTTAAAAGTGTACTTTTATATGCAGCATCTTTCTTAAAATATGTTATTGTTAATTATTTTAATGTAGATTTTTAAATTTAGATATTTTCCCTAAGAATATTGGTAATTTTATTCGTTTCTCCATCTTATACCTTATTTTTGTCATCTTAGATAGTGTTTATTACAGAGCTAAATAAAAGTGGTGATTGCAGCATCCTTGTATTATTTCTGGCTTTATTCAAGGAGAATTTTTCTAACATTTCACCATTAATTATTATGTTTACAAAGATTTTTGGTTTTATCATACTAAAAAACTTTTTACTTTCATATGGTAAATAGTATTGTGTATTTCAAGGTAATGAGTGTGTGTTGAAATTATCAAATATTTCTTCTGCATCTATTTCACTAGTTTGGATGGGTATGGAATCATAAAGCCCCAGCCTCTGAATATGATGGTGGGTTTAGAGCAAACAGATAGAATCTTGGGGATTTTGTTATTAGTTGTGAGAGGGGATGGACGGAAAACAGCTTTTGCAAGACACACATGATGCTGATTTAGGATAGCTGGGTAAATGGTAGGGTCATTTCTTGAATAGGGAATAGAGAATAGCCATTTTTTACAAGTAGATTTTGAGCTCACTTTAAGATTTGTTGAAACGGAGATGTATGTTGGTTGTTTAAAAGTTGATGTTCTGCAGAGTTTTGAATATAATTATTTAAAAGTCGACTTTTGGGGCACCTGGGTGGCTCAGTCGATTAAGCATCTGACTTCTGCTCAGCTTATGATCTCATGGTTTGTGGGTTCTAGCCCCGCATCGGGCTCTCTGCTGTCAGCACAGAGCCTGCTTTGGATCCTCTGTCTACTTCTTTGTCTGCCCCCACGCTCTCAAAAATAAATAAATTAAAAAAAATAGAAATGGACTCTTGAATGCAAGAGTTAAGTATGTCCTGGAGATAAACATTTGTGATGTGGTGATATCAAAGTGGAAGCTAAAGCTGTAGGGGAGGATGAAGTTCTTCAGTGAGAGTTTGAAGAATTAGAAAAGCAGAGGCTCTGGCTAAACCGCAGGAACCTAGTCACATAAAGGTTAATATAGGGGGGACTCTAAGAGAAGTCTGAGAATAAGTCACTCCTAGGGAACGTGGTGTCAAGGAAGAGTTAGGGGAAAATTTTCAATAAAAAGAAAAAGCCATCTATATAAGCCAAATGCAGGGGAGGTTAAGAGAGATGGTTAGAAAGAGTTGACTTAATTTGGCCCTTAGGAAATCACTGGTGCCTTAAACAGGAGTGCTTGAGTCAGACACTGGATTGTAGTGGGATCACGCTTTAGCAGGAAGTGAGGGATTAGAGGGAAAAAAATGAAGACCTCTCTCTCTCATGAAGCTTGGCAATGAAGGCAAGGAGAGAAAGGAACATGCAAGTAAAAGAATCAAGGGAAGCATAATCTGTTAAGAACTAGTTGTAAGTTTCCCAGTTGCGGAATTGTCATATGAATGATGCATAGGAGGTTAAGCTTTAGTTGAATGTGATTGTGGGATAGTTACTGGATGTTGGGAAAAGCTGATCAAGGTTGTATGACTGGACAGTTTGAATTCAGAGTTGATCAGGTATATGTTTGCTTGCCTTTTGGCTCTTGTTGTGTCTAAAGGGCTTGAGATCACGCAAAAGAAATCCATATGAAACAAATTCAAAGGCTAGAGCTAATCCTTGTATAACAGTGAGGTCCTTAAGGAAGGGTAAAACCTTTAGTAAGTGTAAAACATAATTTAAATGTTTAAATGTAAAATGTTTAAAAATATTTTAAATATATTACTATAAAACATAAATACTTTGATGCCTTATTTGGTTTAACGGCCGTATGCCAATAATCAGCTGGATCTTTAGTTTGGAAAAAAATAATCTAAAAAAACCCCCCAAACAAACGTAGCCTTGCCTGTTTGGAATCGGATGTTGGGTCTATTTTGGTTATCATGATTCAGTAAATGCTATTAAACCCACAGACTCTGCTAGTCTGTAATAGAGGAAGTTCTTGTCCCTGTTCTTGCTCCAACATTAGAATCAAAAGACAACCATATTCTAGATTCTGTTTATTCTGGCACAACTTAGTTCATTGGATTTGTTTCCAATTTAAATGATATCTTTGCCAGGTGAAGTTGGCAACAATTAAAGAAATTAAAAATACGTGTTTAATCTAATGAGATCCTTTCCGTGTATTTAGCTATCATTTGAAAATTACTTTATGATAGTATGGATACATTTTTCAAGTTGCCAAATTTATTTTTATAGTTGAAATTACCCAAAATTGCCAACTTAAGTTGGGCTGCAACAAACCAATTCAGGGTTTCCATGGAAACATGATTTCATCCCATCTATGAAAACCCATTTTGTTTTTTCTTCTTTATCATGGAACTTGAATCTCTACAATGTTTTTCCTGTGATTTCCTGCTCCAAGAAAAAGAAAACAGGTTTCCAATTAGACAAATATTCACATTTGCCCATTAAAGTTTAACCCCAAGGGACATTTTCATTTAGGGAGATAAACAATGGTCACAGACTACAATCTTTCCTATTTAGTTATGACAATGACTATGTGTTTTTGTTATTTTTGTTTTGTATTTTTAAATACTTTGGCCAACCTCCAGTCACAATTATTCCAAGTTATGTTAAAATTACTTCATACTTCTAATATTCTTGTTACTGAGTGTGTAGCTGATTTAAAAATCTTCAGCGAAAGAGCTGTGACATTCTTCTTCATTTTTATTTTCTCTCCATGCCTACCCCAAAGCCTGACACAAACTGGTTCTCAATAAGTATGTATTGAGTCCATGATGCCACAAATATTTCATTGCCTTCTGTGGGCTTAGAATTATTAAGGGCTCTGTGGAATTCAAAAGACATATATAAGATACTTTCCTGTTTGTGACTGGGCATCTAGTGAGGGTAAAGGATGAAATGTAAGTCCTTGCTGCTATTTAACCTCACACAAGCCAGACCTTTGCTATATCATTTAATCTTTATAAGAGTCCTAGAAGGGCTGTGGTATCATACTCATTTTTCAGTTGAAAAAACTATGGCTCAGCAAGAGTTGAGAACTTTCCCAGTGATTAGTGACCATGGTTTGAATCCTTGTCTTGCATGGACAAGTACACTTACTCGCTGGGGAGACCATTCTTCTACACATAAATCCATTAGTGAAGTAGTTGATGTGATTGGTTGTGAGGAGTTTAGACAAGGAAGAGTTATGTGGATGAGAACAATCAATAATATAAATGAAAGCGCTCTGTACTACATGATGAACTTCTGTAAATCTCACCAACACTATATGTTTGTTTCTTATCCAGTGAAATAAAATGTCTTGGCTCTTAAACTTGTTTCTTAAATGTCTGTGATTTGGTTTTTTTAATCATTTTTCTTAAGTTTATTATTATTTTTTTAATAATTTTTTTAACATTTATTTATTTTTGAGACAGAGAGAGACAGAGCATGAACGGGGGAGGGTCAGAGAGAGAGAGGGAGACACAGAATCTGAAACAGGCTCCAGGCTCTGAGCTGTCAGCACAGAGCCCGATGCGGGGCTTGAACTCACGGACCGGGAGATCATGACCTGAGCTAAAGTCAGACGCTCAACCGACTAAGCCACCCAGGCGCCCCTTAAGTTTACTTATTTTGAGAGAGAGACAGAGAGAGTGATGGGAGAGGGGAGAGAGAGAATCTCAAACAGGTTCCAGTGCTGTCAGCGTGGAGCCTCATGTGGGACTTGAACCCAGAAACTGTGAGATCATGACCTGAGCAGAAACCAAGAGTCAGATGCTTAACCAACTAAGCCAACCAGGTGCCCCTATGATTTTTTTTTAAAGCAGGTTACACAATGGTGTAATTATACTTTTGTTAAAAACAAAACAAAACATCAAGACTTCATGTAAATTGATTTTGCTGATTATCACAGACTGACTGGTCAACCTTTTTGTTTTCATGGAAAAGAAAACCAAGTCCCAGGGAGCAGTCCCAGCTGATTTCTTCCTTTCTCTCTTGCTTAAATTCATATGATATAGCAGAATCAGGCCTAATACAATCTTGCAAAACCCAGTCTAATATTTTCTAAGCCACATAATGCTTGCACTCCTTGATTTTTAGCAGATAGATACACGCCATTAATGGATAAAAATAGTTCTAATAATTTTTGAGAATATAACTTTCTCCTGCTTCACTAAGCTATTACAGAAACATCTTACTGTGGAAACCATGCATTTCACATCCTGTACAAAATATTCTTAAAGATCACTGAGAACTTTATTATTAAATTAGATGATAATGATGCTTTGTATCTATCCTTTGCCTGTTTTTTGGTACCTTTTTCTTGGCGATATTTTGTTTCTTTGTCAATGACTCTAAATTTTACTTTTTACCCAGGTTTTCTCTTGTTAGGTCTAATACATGTGTCCTAATTTCCTGTCTGACCTTGAGCAGCATTAGTGATCCTTGCCTAGATCCATTATTTCATGAGAGATTGCAAAATGTGATTTTCTTTTTTTTATTTTTTATTTTGAGAGAGAGAGAGAGAGAGAACGAGAATGCACAAGTTAGGGAGAGGGGTGGAGGGGGAGACAGAGAGGGAGAGGGAAAGGGAAAGAGAATCTCAAGCAGGTTCCAAGCTCAGTGCAGAGCCTTGCGTGGGGGTTGATCCCACACCCCTGGGATCACAACTTGAGCCAAAATTAAGAGTCGGTCGCTCAACTGACAGAGCCATCCAGGTGCCTTGCAAAATGTGATTTTCTAATTCTGTTATTCTCCTGGCATTTATTAACTGTTGCTTCATCAACTGTTTTATTACCCTGAAGTATCACAGATGTAGGAAAAGAAAATTCTTGTCTTTCTTTACTTGTATACTAGCAACCTCCAAAGGTGACCCATGGTGTTTTTTGTATTTATCATTGTGAACTCATAGGTTTATCAAATTGTTAGGCTTCAATCCACTGTATTATTATTTTTAACGATCAGATGCTTTCATTGCTACCCAGTAGGAGCCCCTCAATTTAGTTCTCTGGTCCTTTTGATCTAATCCCAGTAGTTTTTGAGACTTCCTTGTTGTAATGACAAGATTTCTGTCGTTACAGATCTGGAATCTGCTGTTTTCCCAAAGAGCCCTGGTTCCTTTTAATGGAAAATGGTATTTAGAAACCATAATTGGGATGAACATAAAATGTTCATTTCCACCTATTTCCTTTACCCTGGCTCCTCTTTTGTTTATACCATATATTTTGTATTTATTATCCCATATTGCTATTTAACTTTGCATATGGTTATGTTTTATTTTCTAAGTAGGCAGACAGGGGACATGCATGACTAGAACTCACACCTCATGGCTTGTTATCCAGCATTCTTTTTGGTGTAACATGGATGAATTGGAAGATTAAGTTGCTGGAGAATAATTTGACCTGAGTTAGACGTTGAAAAATTTTCTTAGCTATCTCTTTGGAAATTGAGGTCTTTACCTTTATAATAATTTGTTTTAAAAACTAGAGGTGAATTAAAAGAATTAAAATTAGGCTAATATATGTTAATATAAGAGGAATTTAGGGATAGAAAAAAGGGCTACATTTTAAGCATAGTTTAAATTACCGACAGAATCCTATGGCCTGATTTCAGTGGATTTGCTGGCATAAGCAAATAAAATATACTTGCTCCATGTTCCTTGGCTGTCTTTTACTGGCCTCAATTTGAATGCCTGCACAGATGTGTGTATTTTGTTGCTTGAGTATTCAGAAGCTCCTATGGCCAGATGGAGTTTTAAACCACTCCACCAAACTACAGACAACCGAGTTACTGCACTTCACTTTGTCTTGTGTGGGTTTAATGGATGCTGTGTAATGTACAAATGAATTGCGAAAGTAGTCACGCACTCTGCAGCAGGAAGGTAAACTCTGCAAGGTATAACATAATATCTTTGAATTTGTTAGTCTATCTGTGAAATGGGGATTTATAATTACCCATCTGCCCTACCACACTAGATTGTTGTTTAGAGAAATATAACCAATGTCATTTTTTAGATATCCACAAATTGTTACACACAATCAAGGTAGCATTGATTAGTTATTTATTTTGGGGGGGCTTGCTTGGATCTGTGAAATGGCAAATGTTATAACCATAGTTCTGTTGTTTTAATGATAACTCAGACTCTAGACCAAACTCTACATACATCCGTATGTATATAGGTGAATTATTTCTTAATTTGTTTTCTGCTTTGCCAGCATTTTGCCCTTTTAAAGTCTATCTGTCCCACTTAATGCTTCTTTCTATAATAATGTCAGAAATCTAGAACACAATAGATGTGTGTGCGTATGTGTGCATGAAAGTGTGAGGACTGCCATTTGTTTCTCCACCTTTTCCTGTTTTACAACGTAGTTTAAAGGCAGAGCCTATAAATAAGCCTGAGTGTTAGTGTCCCAGGAGGGGACTATTTTTAGTCTTCAGTTTTATGTGAAGGTTTTATAGCCGAGCACAGCAACCAGATTTTGAGATGGCATCTTTCCTGACAGTCCCTTATTTTGAAAGCTTGTATTACATTCCTGATGGCTCCTCCTGCTGATTCCCATGCCTTTACCACTGACCCACTGCAAGAAACATTAACTGCAAGGAGACAAGAGACACAGAATTTGCTTTCATTTGTATCCACTGTTCTCACAAATTTACTCACAAGTAGTTACTTTGATTTTAATAAAATGTTAGGGACTGTGACAGTGAAATGTGATACAACACAGAGGGTAAAGAAATGGAAGAGAAGTGAAAAGTAAAAAAAGGATAATAATTGATCAGTTGATCTTTGTCTTGCTTTCTCTGAGAATTAAATGTTAAAATTTATAGAGCTCTTGGGGTGCCTGGGTGGCTCAGTCGGTTAAGCATCCAACTCTTGATTTTTGTCTCAGGTCATGCTCTCAAGGTTCGCAAGTTCAAACCCTGTGTTGGGCTCTGTGCTGACAGTGTGGATCCTGTTTGAGATTCTCTCTCTGCCCCTCTTCCCACTTGTGTGCACACACCTGCACGTGCTCTCTCAATAAATAAGCTTTAAAGCTCTTTGATTTGGGAAGTGGGACGATATACTAAATGTGACAAAAACTTGATCATGATGCACCTATCCTTAAAACCCTCCATTGGATTCACTTGGCATTTAGGGAAGACAGTCCTAAATTTAACATACTGCATGTAGGCCTTGGTACGTCATTTTAGTCCTGCCATTTTTTTCTCTTGCTCTTACACTCATGCTTCACTGACCTTTGTTCTGTTCATAGAACAAACCAAACTTCTCCATCTGCAAAAGGTTTATCCTCAGTTCTGGGCAAGGATGGCTCCTTAACATTACTCAGCTGTCAGCTCAAATGGCATCTTTCTAGAGGCCTGTTTGGACTTCTAAATCTACAAGAGCCCTTCCTCTCCTGGCCCCAAGTTACATGTTACTATTTGTATTTCTTCATAGCATTTACCGTTATGTGAAATTATCTCACTAAGTTACTTCTTTAGCCTCTGGAACAGGAACTGCATGAAAACAGATCCCTTATCTAGTTTGGTCGCTGCTGAATTTCCCAGACCTATATGTCACATAATAGGCACTTACTAACTGTTTATTGTTGAATGAACATAGTCAAGAATTCTAGGTGAGAGAACCTGAGATTAAGTGTTGGGTCTGTTGCTGATTAGAGCTCATGTGACAGGCAAGCCATGGTACCTAAGCAAACCTTATTTTCTTCAACACTTCCCAAGATTAAATGAAGTGCTGTAGCCTTAACCATTGTAAACTACACATTTTCATTATCACAAGAATGTGAGGTCAGAGAATATGGATCATTATTTCTGTAGTTGAAAGGAAGATTATGGATCATCAATTTCCTTTTTTTTTTTTTTTTTGAACATTATGGGAAAGATATTAAGGAAAAGTTAGTGGCAGTGTTAAATCTATACCCTGGATTACATGGTGTGCATTTAGCCTAATGCATATCCACATTAACAGGTGAACTCAGTTTAATTCCTACATTCTGCTGGATCAAGAATTATTCCTATAGCATTAAAAGGTTAAATGTTTCCAAGACATTCCAAGACGTTGTTTCCAGGATTTTCCATGTTTAAGGGTGGCATATGACCACTCTTTGAGTAGCAAATTTTGAGACATTTTTGCTTGAAGAGATTCTCTGAGTAATGCTTTCCACTTTGGGGTTGCTAGTTTACTTCTCTACCGGGGGAATAGGAACTGTAGGAGTTTAAAATTTTGTTACTTATTTATCATTTTTTGTATTACCTTACATCAGAATTTCTAGAACTTTGGTATACAGTAGCATATGGATATGGGAAACTTTTTATTTTTAATGTTTGTTCCCTTGCTCTATAGTCTGAAGCTAGTGGGTAGGGCTAGGGCATCCATATGTTTAACAAACTCCCCAGGTGATTGACGTAAATGCTAACAGGGATATGTCTCAGTTTATATGCATTGCACTTAAGCTTATGTACAATGAAATAGTTATAAAACATATTTATGAAACATTCCAGTTATGTTTGTTATGTTTCAAAGGCTAAATAATATGACTGTAACATGTATTTAATGCCCTTTTTATATCATCTACTTTAATAGCTGTCTATTTAGAATTGATAGGTATTTAATAGCTGTCTATCTAGAATTGAATGAAATTAGACAATTAACTTTAGCCCAGGAATTCTGAAGGAATTAGATACTACATAAAAATAGTAAGGATGATTTTGGTAGAGGAGCAGAATAACTTAACTTTGATGCTTTTGGGGTGGAAGCCAGTCAATATTTATTAGCATAACTTATTACCATAAAATAGTACATCCTGGTGATGACTCACCAAAAATGCTTCTCATTGACATTTTTCGACCTTTATAGCTCTTTGTCCAGAGGGGCCAGCCTAATTTGAAAAATGACAGCGATGATGTTGATTGTTTCTCACCGAGGTATAATTTATATACAACAAATTATATAATTATCAAGCCACAAGTTTAATGGGCTTAGATAAATTTATACACCAGAATAACGTCACTGCAAGTGTAGATGTTTCTATGACCCAGTCAGTTTACTTATGCCACTTTCCAATTGAATTCTTTTTTTTTAAGTGTTTTTATGAATTTATTTTTGAGAGAGAGAGAGAGAGAAAGAGTTCAAGAGAGAAGGAACAAAGAGAATTCCAAGACCACTCAGAGCCCAGTGTGGGTCTTGATCTCATGAACCGTGAGATCATGACCTGAGCCAAAATCAAGAGTCATACACTTACCCGACTGAGCCAACCAGGTGCCCCTCCCGTTGAATTCTTTCATCTAAGTCAAATGTTTCCTGATTTCTAGAACCATGGGTAGTAGGTTTTGTGATTTAGGACTTCGCATAACTGGAATCATGCTTTATGTATTCTTTTGTGTTTGACTTTTTTCATTACACAGAACAAATCTAAAATTTTTTCATGTGTTGGTTATAACAATAGTTCACTTTATTGTCATTGCTGTGTGTTATTTCCTTATGTGAATATACCACACAACTTGTTTGTTTGTTCTCATGTTGATAGCACTTGAGTGACTTTTAGTTTGGGACAGTTATGAATAAAACTACTATAAACATCCTTAAAGTCTTTTTGTAGGCACATGTTTTCATTTCTTTAGGTTTTATACCTAGCAGAGGAATTGTTGGTCATAGTTTAACTTTTCTAAGAGACTGAACCTAACAGTTCTCTAAAGTGGTTATTTCATTTTCCACTCTCACCAACAATGTATGAGTTCCAATTTTTCCACATAGTCTCAAAAAAACATTTGATACTGTCAATTTTAAATTTTAGCTATTTTAGTGGGTGTGAAATGTTACTTTATTGTTTTTAACATTTATTTCCCTGATGACTAATGATGAGTTCTATTTAATAGGTTTATTGGCCATTTCTGTATCTGTCTATGTAATGTATCTATTCAAGAATTTTACCCGTTATTAAAAAAAAAATGGATTGTTTTCCTTTTTTTTAATTGTTTATTTTTGAGAGAAAGAGAGAAAGAGAGAGAGAGAGACAGAGAATATGCAGGGGAGGGGCAGAAAGTGAGGGAGTGAGGGAGACAGATGATCGATGTGGGGCTTGAACTCAGAACTGTGAGATCATGACCTGAACTGAAGTCAGATGCTTAACTGACTGAGCCACCCAGGCACCCCAGATTATTTTCCCTTTTATTGTTGATTTTTAGGGGTTTTTTTGCCAGTAAATTATTTTATTTTTAAAAAATATTTTTATTTTTATTTGTTGAACTATGATTGACACAAATATCTTGTTAGTTTTAGGTGTATCACAGTGATTCAATATTATACATTACAAAATGATCCTCACAATAAGTGTAGCTACCATCTGTCACCAGACATGGTTATTACTGTACTACTGACTATATTTCCTGTATTGTTATATCCTCATGACTTACTCATTTTGTAACTGGAAGTTTGTACCTCTTAATCCTCTTCTCCTATTACCCCAGCCCTTCAACCCCACCCCTGTATGGCTGTCAGCAGTTTGCTTTCTATGTCTCTCAGTCTATTTCTGTTTTCTTTGTTTATTTGTTTTGTTTCTTATATTCCACATAGGAAGGAAATAATATGGTATTTATCTTGTTCTGACTGACTCATTTCACCTGGCATAATACCCTGTAGGTCCATCCAAGTCATCACAGATGGCAAGATTTTATTTTATTTTTTTATGGCTGAGTAATACTGTAGAAGTTTAAAAAATATATGTATTCTGGATATGGGTCACTTTTCTTGAGTATTGTGAATATTGTCTTAAGGGTGTTTTTTGAGGAACAGAAGTGTTTATTTTGGCGAAATCGAATGTATCCATGTTTAAAGTTGCTAGTGGTTTTTGTGTCCTAAGAAAATTTGCCTAATCCTGAGGTCATGAAAATATTCTCTTAAGTTTTCTTTTAGAAGCTTTATAGTTTTAGCTTTTACATTTAGGTCTATGCTTTATCTAATTTTTGTATGCAGGATGAGATGGTTCATTTTATTGTGTTTGTCCAGTTGATCCAGCACCATTTAGTGAAGAGACTCTTATTCACTTACCTTGACACTTTTATTGAAAATCAATTGACCACGTAAGTGTGGATCTGTTTTTTTTTTTAAGTAATTTTTTAAAATGTTTATTTATTTTTGAGAGAGAGTATGAGCGGGAGAGGGCAGAGAGAGAGAGAGAGGGGTACACAGAATCAGAAGCAGGATCCAGGCTCTGAACTGTCAGCACAAAGCCTGACATGGGGCTTGAACCCATGAACTGTGAGATGACCTGAGCTGAAGTCAGACGCTTAACCAACTGAGACGTGTGGGTCTGTTTTTGAACTCTACTGGGTTCCATTCTGTATGGTTATCCTTATACCAAGAGCACACTTTCTTGATTATTGGAGCTTTATAGTAAGTCAGAATCAAGTAGTATAAATTCTCTTAATTTTGTTCTTCTTAATCAAGATGGTTCTTTATTGAAAATTGTTCTTCATTTAAGATGGTTTTTCTAATTCAAAATCATTTGAATTTTATATAATTTTAGAATAAGTTCATCACTTTCTTTTAAAAATATGCTGGAATTTTAATTGGGATTGTGTTGAATTTATAGGTCAGTTTAAGAAGGATGGACATGTAACCAAGACTGAGTCTTTTAATTGATGAATATAGATTCTTTATTTGCTTTTTTTAATTGCTCTCAACAATGTATTATATTTTTTAGGGTAGAGGTCTTTCACATTTTTCATTAGGTTTAGGATGCTTCTGATACTATTAAATAGAGTATTACATTTCCCCTTTCCCCCCAATTTTATTGCTAGTATATAAACTTAAAAAAACCCTACTACCCTTGTTTCTTGTGGCCTTGCCAAATTGACATATTCAACTAATGTCTTGGTAGATTTCAAAAAGTTTTCTATGGAAAAATCATATCTATAAATACAGTTTTATTTCTTTATAGGCTTTATATCTTTTATTTTCATTTTGAGTATGACAGTGGCTAGGACTTCCTGTACGGTTTTGAATAGAAGTGCATTCACATTTTGAATAGAAGTGAGAAGAATGTATATTATGCTGCTGTTAGGTGTTCTGTAAATGTCAGTGAGGTGAAGTTGGTTGATATTTTTGAAACCTGTACAATCATTAATTTTTTTGTCTAATTCAATGATTACTGAAATGTGAGCATTAAAATGTCACATTTTTATTTGAATTAAAAAATTTTTTTTAATGTTTATTTTTTTTGAGAGAGAGAATGAGAGTGAACAGGGGAGGGGCAGAGAGAGAGAGGGAGACACAGAATCTGAAGCAGGTTCCAGTCTCTGAGCTGTCAACACAGAGCCCGACGCAGGGCTTGAATTCATGGACTGCAAGATCATGACCTGAGCCGAAGTTGGCCGCTTAACTGACTGAGCCACCCAGGCGCCCCTGAATTATTTTTTGACATATTTTTCATGGCAAGCATTTCAGTTTGTATCTTTTTTTAACGTTTCCATCTCTCTTCTGAAATTTCCCATATTTTTGCTCATTGTTGTTTGTCTTACTCATTAGATCCTTTAACATATTTATGATAGCCATTTTACATCATCTCTGGATGTGCTTATACTATTTTAATCCTGATCAAAAATCAGATTTTTCTTGCTTCTTCTCACATCTTGGGAGACCCTTGGGAAATTTCTTTCAGCTTGTCAGTATGATTTCCAGCCTTTTGTATTTACAAGTTCTGTTTTTCTCTCTTGTCCTTTCTTTGGCTTTCTGCTTTTTTTTTTTTTTAAGCTTATTTATTTTGAGAGAGAGAGAGCGAGTGCGCAGGAGAGCAAGATAATCCCAAGCAGACTCCGCACTGTCAGCACACAACTCCATGTGGGGCTGGAACCCATGAACTGTGAGATCATGACCTGAGCCTCAGTCAGATACTTAACTGACTGAGTCACCCAGGTGCCCCAGCTTTCTGCTTTTTGAATTCTCTTTCTTTCTCCACTGTAGTTAAGAACTGGCATGTTTCCAAGGGATTTCTGTTGAGTTCTGTTGCTTCTTCCCCCCCACCCCCTTCAGCATGCCAAAGATTTGCATTTGAGGAATTCCCTGGATACCTGAACAGGGAGAGGAAGGTAGATCTCTCTTGTTGTTCCGTGTTGTTCTCAATTTTCTCTGTAGTACTTGTCTGTTCCATGTACTCTGTTAAGACTCATGGGCAAGTATTGCTGACTAGGGGCATACTCTTTCTGTGTCTGGGACCCTCCTGAAGAGGATTCCCTTTCTGCTAGGGATGAAATCAGCCCAGAATCTCTTCCATCGTATAAAGGATTGCTAACTTTTGAAATTTTACTCATTTAAGTTTCTTTAAATCCTGTCTTTCCCAGTGGGTATAAAAGACTATAGTTGTGTAGTTTATCTGACGTTGGTGGGAATGATAGTGTCTTGCAACTTTCCACATTCTAACCAGAAGTGAAGTCCTTGGACTAACTTAGAAGACGTATTAAGGTCATATAACTGAGTGTTTATGAATCAAATAAAATAGCTCTTAATGCTCAAAAAAAATTAAAATCCGCTCGCTTTATTATGTAAATATTTTTACCAGATGCCCTTTAAGTGTTTCTTAAATGCAAATCCATTTTTAAAAGAAAAATGTTTGCTCCCAGTGAGATAATACAAAGAATGTGTCAAGGCTCTACAGGCTATGCTGGAAGGAGGAATTCTAGTAAATATTTTGAGCAAAGCCCAAAGTTTTAGAAAAGTTTATACCTTTTCAAGATAGTTATGAATTAAAAGACTTACAGTTTTCCTCAGCTCCTATTCATTGTCCTCTTGCATAACATATTTAGAATATGGTTATTTCTGGGGCGCCTGGGTGGCTCAGTGAGTTAAGCATCAGACTTCAGCTCAGGTCATGATCTAGCAGTTCACGAGTTCAAGCCCCACGTCAGATTCTGTGTTGAGAGTTTGGAACCTGGAGCCTGCTTCGGATTCTGTGTCTCCCTCTCTCTCTCTCTCTGCCCCTTCCCTGCTCCTGTTCTCTCTCTAAAAAATAAATAAACATTAAAAAATATGGCTATTTTGGACATGTAAATTATTCTAAGGTTACTAAAAACTGTACTCCAGCTGGATATTACAATGAAAAAATCTAGACTTATAATAATGACTAGCTATTTGTCTTTATTTTTCTAATATAGTTAACTTTCCTTTTCTCTCTCTCTCTCTTTTTAGGAATCCTAAAACCAAAATATTAGAACGAAAGAAGAAACATGGCTCACCATAATATGTTTCTTTGGATAGTTTCGGTCCTGCTTCTTCAGAATTCTGTATTAGCTGAAGATGGAGAAATAAGATCAAGTAAGAACTATCAGCATTTTTGTTATCAACAAATCGATTGTAGAAATCAAATTAGTGGAGCTCAAGCAATTCTTTTAAGGACCTTATTCTTATTGTCTTTAATGTTGTAATGCCCTAAAATAAAATGAATTGCTGTGTTACGTATTAACTGAGAGGAAAAACTTCTATCAGAGGTAATTTTGAGAAAATTCTGTGGTAATTGTTTATTTTACCCATTAGGCTTTGGAGTAAATGGTCTCATATTGAGTTCATGCTCAGCCATTTATGAGGTTAGTGATGTGAAGATGAAGTATCTACCTCATAGGATGATTATCAGGACCATCCTATGAAGTTACCTTATAGAGATAATGAGATAATCCACGTAAACAGGATAATGCATTTTAATGGCTTAGCACAGCGACATCTGAGTAAATGGTGATTATTATTCTGATTGCCTGTAGGAGAGCTTGCATTAGAGAAGGAGGGTTATATTAATCGCTGTTCTGCTACCCAGGCCATTATTTATAGATATCGTGCTTTTAAAAAAAAAAAAACTTTGCTTATAATCATATTTGCAAACTCGTAGACACCCTACTGTAAATTAATTATGGTTTCTCTAACACTTAAATCATATGGTTTGACAACTTGCTAAAAATTTATTAAAACAATAATAAATTTAATGTTTATATAACACTTTTATAGGTTAATCAACCCAAGCACTATAGAAGGTAGATATGCTTTGGTTTTTTGGGTGGGAAAAGAGATTCAGCAAAATTTAAGGGGCTTACCTAATGTCACACAGCTGATTAGTGCCATAACTAGTATTAGAACTATGCCTTTGCTCTTTAGTCCATTTTTTTTCCCCCCGGTGACACTGGTAATTCATCTCTCTAAGGAAGAAGTCTCTTGGAGTGGTATTTTGCCTAGCTTGTATAAACGGCAATACTTGCTTTCATACCCATGTTCTTGGCTCACCTGGCAGTTGTGAAATATATGCTCCGTGGCTCTGGAAAGGGGTATGAAGGGCCAAGAACAACCTGGTTCGAGTTTATAAATACTGAATCAAGTGGCACACAAACACTAGCAGGTCTAGACAATGAGCCTCATAGCATTGAGGAAGGACAACTCTAAAGAACTCTGTAAACATAACTTGCCTGTCCTTTTGTGTCTCGAATGAAAGCAGATGTCTGTAATCCCAGTCCAGCTTCCAAAAAACCCCAGAAGAATTGCACTCCCTTGGGTTAGAAAATTCGCCTCTGGAGCCTAATTCCATTTCTGCTGTCCCTAACCTGAAGCCTGGCTGTGGTCACCATGGCAGAGGATGTTGGAATAGAGTCCCTCAGGCTTTTTTGGACTTCCCCACCACCTTAAGAGTGGCATCATAATCATGGTTACAGTGTTGAGATAAATCTATGTTTTGGCATTGAAAAAAGTTTTTGGGAGGGGGGACGTAATTTCTTGACTGCATGTTCACCTGACAATAGTGTTTCTTTTTGCTGGTTACTGTGTTGGGTGAGTTAATTTTAAAATTGAGGCGTCTTCCTGTGAGCCCTGTCATCATCCTAGATGCGGAAGTAGACAAAGATGAGGAAAAGAATGGAAAGGAAAGCAGAGAGAGATTGATTGATTGATTGATTGACTTTACTCCTAAGGAGATATGAAAATGCAAATACTAATTGTCAGTCAACATTGCTTTTTCCTTCACAACTGTCCTTTGCAATTGTGATATCTCATTTGCAGTGTCTATGGAAAATAAACCATTATAACTTTAAATTGGGCATCTGATCACTACTTAAGGGAGACCATTGATTTGGGTAAAAACACAAGACTTGCAACAAAATTTGTTGTCATATTACCTTGACTCATCTCATTCTCTTCCAACTTACCATCTCCAGGGATATGTGACCTTTATCATATGGGCCATAAACAGTAGTATTTTTGTTGCTTTGCAGAAGTGAGAGAAAGAGAAAGCAAGTATGGCTGTTCAGCATGCTCTGTTTCCATTTCAAACTATTGGAATTACTCAAATGAACCAGTTTGTCTTTTGGGCAGTGTTTGACTCTTATCTCTGGGCCTTGGCACTTGCTATCCCCTCTTACTAGGAGGTCCTCCTCTTCACCTGGCTACAGCTCTCCTTTCAGACCTCAGACTCCCAGTCAGCTTTCCCACAAAATCTACCCTGGTTTTCCACAGTTATGTTGCTACCCCCTCCTAAATGTTCTCAGAATACTTTGTACTTTCCCTAAGCAGCCAGTTGTCTGTCTTACTAGACTTTGATATCTATTCGAGATATCTTGTGTATCTTTGAAGCTGGTACCTAGCAGGATATCAAGCACAGAGTAGGTATTTAATATATATAGACTGAAAGAATGAAATAGGGTTGGAGGCATGTTGTGCGGTGTGGAAAAGACCAGTAAGATTTTTTCCCCCACAACTGCTTAGAACTTGTCTAAGTGTAACTTAAACCAACGGTAGTTTTTTATTTTCCTTAATAGAAATGTAAGGTGTGCTGATCACATGTGTTTCCTGGCATCTTGAAACGAGAATCCTTATCGCTCTGGAGAAATAAATAGCTTTATACTTTTGAACATAGATTCGCTTAGCACAAGTATATTATTGGCTGACAATGAGATATTGGACCTGCATTGGTGATCTCAGTTCATTAAGCTTTTATTAACTATATTAAAGAATATGGATCTTTTTTGACTAGGTGAATCCTGAAGTTGGCAGAAAGTTTCTTTTTAAATTTCTTTCCCTTATTCATTGGTTTATTTTATTATTGTAAATACATCAGGTTATCAGTAAACGAACCATATTTCATTGATAACTTAATGCTACTAGTGTATAGCTGGAAATAATTTATTTGCTTATTTTTGTGTTTTCATTTATTGGGTGGGGAAATAGAATAAAATGGTGCTTTATGGTAATACCTGCCCCTACAAAGAGATATCTAGATATCATGTCATATACATCATGTCTTTTTTATTCCCTACTTTTAAAGCTCAGTCATTAATCCTTAAATTAAGATAAAAGAATTAAAAATGTCAACAAAAATAATAGCCCTCAGAAAGAATTTTCATGAGCTAGGCGGTATATCTTATTTAATCCCACACAGCTCCAGTGAACTGGTTACTTTAAAAAAATTTTAAGCTTTATTGAGGTATAATGGACATAGGAAATAGTAAGATATTTGAAGTGTACCTCATGGTGATTTGATATACATGTATGTTGTGAAAGAATCTCCCTCCCCCAGTTGGTTACTTAAAAATCATGCAGTAAAAACTGCCTATGCTTTTCTTTTCATACAGCAAATGTGCTCTGATGGTTTTCTTTTTCACTTAGGTTGTCGTACGGCTCCAACAGATTTAGTTTTCATCTTAGATGGCTCTTACAGTGTTGGTCCAGAAAACTTTGAAATAGTGAAAAAATGGCTTGTCAATATCACAAAAAATTTTGACATAGGACCAAAGTTTATTCAGGTTGGAGTGGTCCAGTATAGTGACTATCCTGTATTGGAAATTCCCCTCGGAAGCCACAATTCAGGAGAGAACTTGATGGCCGCAATGGACTCCATACACTACCTGGGTGGAAACACAAGGACCGGAAAGGCCATCCAGTTTGCTCTTGATTACCTTTTTGCCAAGTCCTCACGGTTTCTGACTAAGATAGCAGTGGTACTTACGGATGGTAAATCTCAAGATGAAGTTAAGGATGCAGCAGAAGCAGCAAGAGACAGTAAAATCACTTTATTTGCTATTGGTGTTGGCTCAGAAACAGAGGATGCAGAACTTAGAGCTATCGCCAATAAGCCTTCATCTACTTACGTGTTTTATGTGGAAGACTATATTGCAATATCCAAAATAAGGGAAGTGATGAAGCAGAAACTTTGTGAAGGTAAGCCTTAATAGAATCTGGAAACAATTAATAATTGCATTTTCTAACATTTTAGTATAACCTGTGCTTATTATACCAGTGTAGTTATATTTAATGTCAAATTATCTATGATGTTAGAACTGAAATGAACTCTTAGTTTTGTGTTTCATTTATTTTGGATAAAATTACTTGAAAAAAATCTGCAGCTGGAAAATGTCATACTTTGTTATATTTGTTGCTTTTTCTTTTTGATCACAATATGTGTGTTGTAGAGATGGTAGAAATAAAGACACACAAACAATATGAAGAGGGGTGCCTGGGTAGCTCAGTTGTTAAACATCCATCTCAGGCTCAGGTCATGATCTCACGATTTGTGGGTGCAAGCCCCACATGAGGCTCTGCACTGACAGTGTGGAGCCTGCCTGGGATTCTCGCTCTCTCCTTCTCTCTCTGCCCCTCCCCCAGTTCACGCTCGCTCTCTCTCTCTCTCTCTCAAAATAAGCTAAAAAAAATATGAATCCATGTGGGGTGCCTGGGTGGCTCAGTTTGTTAAGTGTCTGACTCTTGATTTTAGCTCAGGTCATGATCTCATGGTTCATGAGATGGAATCTGCATCTGGCTCTGTGCTGACACTGCAGAGCCTGCTTGGGATTCTCTCCCTTTCTCTCTCTGCTTGTCCCCAGCTCTCTCTCTCAAAGTAAATAAATGAACCTAAAAAAAAAAAAAAAGATCACGAATATGTATAAATCACACATGATCATTATTACTCCTGTTAATGAGTTTTTGTCTTTTTCATTCCAGTCTTTCTCTTTTATTTCAGCGTGTCTGAGAATTTATTCATGTGCCTAAATGAGAATAATATTGTATATATTATTTCATATTCTATTACTGTGTGTATAATTTTCATCCTCTATTAATGTGAAAGCAGACAATCTCAGTCTCCTAAGATAATTTATTGAATAATTTTTCTATTTTTGCATGTTTAGTTTTTTTTTTAAGTTTTTATTTAAATTCTAGTTAGCTAACATACAGTGTAATATTAGTTCCAGGTGTAAAATTTAGTGATTCACCACTTACGTACAATACCTAGTGCTTATCACAACAAGTGCCCTCCTTAGGGCACCCACCCATTTAGCTCATCTCCCCACCCACCTCCCTCCAGTAACCATCAGTTTATTCTCTACAGTTAAGAGTCTGTTTCTTGGTTTGCCTCTCTGTTCCTCCTGTATTCATCTGTTTTGTTAAATTCCACATATGAGTGGAATCGTATGGTATTTGTCTTTCTCTGACTTATTTCACTTAGCATATACACTCTAGCTCCATCTGTGTTGTTGCAAATGGCAAGATTTCATTCTTTTCTGATGGCTGAGTAATGTTCCATTGTATGTATGTATGTGTATATGTCTGTGTGTATGGATAAAGAAGATACATCTTCTTTATCCACTCATCAGTTGATGGTGTTTAGTTCATTTCTAAGTTTTTCTACTATAAATAACAGTGAATATTCTTGTACAGAATTATGAATGAGAATCTCTCATTTCTTCCAAAAACAAAGGTCAAATTACTAATATTATTAAAGCTCTGGAAAAATGTTAAAAATTGTACTTGAGGGGCGCCTGGGTGGCGCAGTCGGTTAAGCGTCCGACTTCAGCCAGGTCACGATCTCGCGGTCCGTGAGTTCAAGCCCCGCGTCGGGCTCTGGGCTGATGGCTCACAGCCTGGAGCCTGTTTCCGATACTGTGTCTCCCTCTCTCTCTGCCCCTCCCCCGTGCATGCTCTGTCTCTCTCTGTCCCAAAAATAAATAAACGTTGAAAAAAAAAATTGCACTTGAGAGAGACTTAAATTTCTATGGTTAGTGAGAGAACATTTGAAAATATAGTACTTATCAGTCAGTTATTTTTATATCATTCCATGAAATCTAACTTTGTGTTTATGATAACTCCGTGGAAATGGAAAAGTTTGTATTTTTAGTAAACGTTAATGCTATTAGGATATACACATGCTTCTGTTCATATTACTTAGGGGGAAAGTAATTTGTATCTTTTATTTTTAATATTATAGTCATTTAATATACAATATACCTAAAAATAATATTTGTGTAATATGGAAAGGCTTTTTTGCCCCCAGTTTACCTACAAAATCTTCAAAAACAGGTTGGTTAACATTTAATAGAAATATTTCTAGGGGCGCCTGGGTGGCTTGGTTGGTTAAGCGTCCCGACTTCAGCTCAGGTCATGATCTCATGGTCCGTGAGTTCGAGCCCCGCGTCGGGCTCTGTGCTGACAGCTCAGAGCCTGGAGCCTGTTTCAGATTCTGTGTCTCCCTCTCTCTGACCCTCCGCCGTTCATGCTCTGTCTCTCTGTCTCAAAAATAAATAAATGTTAAAACAAAATTTTAGAAATATTTCTAAATGATTGTGGCTTAGAAGAAGTTTCATTTCTCTTTTTTCTTCAAATTTGTTTTGGGTATATAGTACAGAAAAAACATTTAATCATTTTTTTAATATTATTTCAGAAGGTTTAGAAATTAAGCATTTTATTTAATCAAACTTTTAAAAAGGTACTGTATCAAGTAGAAAAGGTCATCAGTTTTTTTTTTTTTAATGTCTCTAACAGTTAGACTGTGTTGACTTTTGTCATCTTGAACAGAACAGAGGGGTGTAGATTTGTTTCCCAGTTGTATTGAGAAATAATTTGACATACATAGATGTTTAAATGCTTTGTCAGGGGTGCCTGGGTGGCGCAGTCGGTTAAGCGTCCGACTTCAGCCAGGTCACGATCTCGCGGTCCGTGAGTTCGAGCCCTGCATCAGGCTCTGGGCTGATGGCTCAGAGCCTGGAGCCTGTTTCCGATTCTGTGTCTCCCTCTCTCTCCGTCCCTCCCCCGTTCATGCTCTGTCTCTCTCTGTCCCAAAAATAAATAAACGTTGAAAAAAAAAATAAAATAAATGCTTTGTCATATTGGAATTAGAATTCTGTGGTTTTGAAGCTAGGTATATATTATTATTAAAATAGACTTTTCATGGTGATATTTTACTATTTTGTATCCTAAAATAAAATTTGATTAAATATGTATTTGTACTACTTCAGAGATTTTTTGTAGATAGGTATTTTGGTAAATGTATTCTATTTAAAAAATTCTAATTACACATGAAAGAGTAGCTGTGCTTAAAAGGGGTAAAAAAATTCTTTTTACAGACTGGAAATGTTCAGTCTGTAAAAAAAAATTAAATAGGAAATCTTGCCAAAAATCTCTTCATGCACACTCAAAGAAGGAATGTAAGTAATGTCTGTGTCTATTCAGTTCACAAACATGCTGTACAATAGCCATCTTTGAAAATGTGGTTTTTGAAATTGTACTTAGAGCAGTATATGAGCTTCTTTGAACTTGACTTTTTAATAACTGTATTAAAGTATGATTAATGCATTGCTGTAATCATGTAATTTGTATTTGAATCATTTCACAGTTTCCTTTTTTTTGACAAATGGTTAAATTTTACCTTGAGGTGCTTATCATATAGGATTACCATTTCCTAATATTGTTCACCTTTATACTCTTGCTGTGATTTGATCCACATTGAGCAAAATATTATTCACCTCTTTGTTCTCACATGGATTATTTCTTCTTCATAGACTACCACTTCCCTGAAGGTGCATTCTGCAATACATTCCTTATTTCAGGATGATCTTTTTATAATGGGCAATGATTTCTTTCTTTATCTGAGAGTCCAGTTTTTTTCTTTTTTTCTATTCTTTTTTTATTGTTGTAAAAAACCAATAAGATCTAATCTCTTAAACATTGTAAGTGTATACTACAGTATTGTTAACTACAAGCACAGTGTCCTACTGTAGATGTCTAGAACTTTTTCATATTTCGTGACTGAAACTTTGTGCCCATTGAACAGCCACTCCCCATTTCCTCCTTCCTCCCACTCTGGCAGCCCACCATTATACTTTCTGTTGTAAGGAGTTTGACTCCTTTAGATATTTCATAAAGGTGGAATTATTCCATGTTTGTTCTTCTGTGTCTGGCTTTTGGGATTTTGATAGAGATGCATCACTTTGGGTGATAGGGAAGTTTTTACAATATTAAGTTTTCCAATCTGTGAACGTGAGATGTTTCTATTGTTGGTGATTTCTTCAATTTCTTGTAGCAGTGTTTTGTCATTTTCAGCATTCAAGTCTTTTCACCTCCTTAGTTAAGTTTATTCATTAGTATTTGATTACTTTTGCTTCTCTGCTAGTACTTTCAACATTAAGTTGAATAGAAGTGGCAAGAGTGGGCATCCTTGTCTTGTTCCTGATCTTTTTTTTTTCCATTTGAAATTTATTTTATTTTTTTTCAATATATGAAATTTATTGTCCATTTGGTTTCCATACAACACCCAGTGCTCATCCCAAAAGGTGCCCTCCTCAATACCCATCACCCACCCTCCCTTCCCTCCCACCCCCATCAACCCTCAGTTTGTTCTCAGTTTTTAAGAGTCTCTTATGCTTTAGCTCTCTCCCACTCTAACCTCTTTTGTCTTGTTCCTGATCTTAAGGGAAGAACTTTTAGTTTTTCACCATTGATTATGATGTTAACGGTGGGCTTTTCATACATGACCTTTATTATGTTGAGGTAAATTCCTTCTTTTTTTATTTTGTATTTTATTTTTGAGAGAGAGAGAGACAGCATGAGCACAGGAGGGACAGAGAGAGAGGGAGAGAGAATCCCAAGCAGACTCTGCTCTGTCAGCACAGAACCTGATGCAGGGCTCCATCTCACCAAACTGTGAGATCATGACCTGACCAGAAACTAAGAGTCAGATGCATAACTGACTGAGCCACCCAGGCACCCTGGTAAATTGCTTCTTAATTTGATGAGCGTTTTTGTCACGAAAGAAGGGTGAAGTTTGTCAGATGTTTTTTCTGCATATATTGAGATGATCACGTAACTTTTATGCTTTATTAATGCGGTGTATCACATTAATTTCTTAGGTTAAATCATTTTTGCATCTCAAGGATGCTGTTGAATTCATTTTGTTAGTATTTTGTGTAGGATTTTTGCATCTGTATTCATGAGGAATATGGACCTTTAGTTTTCTTGTAGTGTCTTTATCTGGCTTTTGTATCAGGGCAATGCTGGCCTCATTAAAAAAAAAAAAGTTTAGAAGTATTTCCTCCTCTTCAGTTTTTTTAAGAGTTTGAGACGGATCGGGGCGCCTGGGTGGCGCAGTCGGTTAAGCGTCCGGCTTCAGCCAGGTCACGATCTCGCGGTCTGTGAGTTCGAGCCCCGCGTCGGGCTCTGGGCTGATGGCTCGGAGCTTGGAGCCTGTTTCCGATTCTGTGTCTCCCTCTCTCTCTGCCCCTCCCCCGTTCATGCTCTGTCTCTCTCTGTCCCAAAAATAAATAAAAACGTTGAAAAAAAGGAAAAAATTAAAAAAAAAAAAAAGAGTTTGAGACGGATTGGCATTAATTCCTTAAGTGTTTGTTTGAATTCACCAGTGAAGACACCTGGTCCTGGGCTTTTCTTTGTTGGGAGATTTTTGATTACTGATTCAATATCCTGACTAGTTACAAGTCTTTTTCTGCTCTAATCTTAATTATCTTAAAGATTATTAAAATAGATTATTTCCTTCCTCCTCTTAATTTTGGGCTTAGTTCTTCTAGTTTTTTGATGAATAAAGTTAGGTTGTTTATTTGAGATCTTTATCCCTTTCTAATGTATATTTTTATCACTATAAATTTCCTTCTTAGTACTGATTTTGCCACATCTCAAAAGTTTTGGTATGTTGTATTTTAGTTATTGTTTGTCTCAAGATATTTTCTAATTTCTTTTTTGATTGGTTTTTTGACTCAGCATGTTGTTTAATTTCCACGTATATGTGAATTTTCCATTTTTCCTCCTATCATTAATTTCTAGTTTTTATTCTGTTGTGATTGGAGGATGTACTTGGTATGATTTCGGTCTTCTTAAATTTGTTAAGACATTTTTTGACCTAACATGTGATCTGTTTTGGAGAATGTTTCATTTGCACTTGAGAAGAATGTGTATTCTGCTGATATGTGGTGGAATGTTCTGTATATGTCTGTTAGCTCCTTTTGGTCTATAGTATTGTTCAAGTCCTGTGTTCCCTTTTCAATCTTCTGTCTGGATGTTGTGTTTATTATTGGAAGTGGCCTATTGAAATCCTTATGACTGTGTTTTCTGTGTCTATTATTTTTCTCTTCAGTTCTGCCAGCGTTTGCTTTAGATACTTGGGTGGCATGATACTGGGTGCCTATATATTTGTAATTGTTATGTCTTGTTGGTGAATTGACTCCTTTATCATTATATCATGTCCTTTTTTGTGTCATTTGAATTTTTGACTTAAAGTCTGTTTTGTCTAAGTATTGCCACCTTTGCTGTATTTTGGTTACTGTTTGCACAGAATATCTTTTTCCATCCCTATACTTTTAGCTTGTGTGTCTCCACAGTCCTAAAGTATATGTCTTATAGACAATATATAATTGGATCTTGTTTTTTTCCATTCAGCAACTTATTTCGGAATTTAACCCATTTACATCTGAAATAGCAAGAGGGAAAGATTTAAGATCACCATTTTGTTAATTGTTTTCAGTCATATGTTTTTTGGTACCTTCTTTTCTTTCTTTCTGTCTTTGTCTTTCGTTGACTTTTTTTTTTTGGTAGTGACATATTTTGATGTTTTTCTTATTTTTTTAATGTATCTTGTATAGGTATTTCCTTTGTGGTTACCATGGGGCTTATGTAAAATATGTAGTTATAGCAATCTATTTTAAGCTGATAACTTATTAACTTAATTTCATTCACATATACTCCACATTTTTGCTTCTCCCTGCCCCCCTCACACTTTGTCATTGGTATTATAAATTACAACATCTTATATTGATGTGTGTGTGTGTGTGTGTGTGTGTGTGTATGTATACTGTATTAGCATATTTTTACAGTTACGGTTATTGTTTATACTTTTCTTAAACTTCTATTTCAGAGTTAAAAGAGGCTTACATGCCACTGTTACAGTATTATGGTATTCTGAATTTGTCTATATATTTACTTTAACCAGTGAGTTTTATATTTTGCAATGCTTTTGTGTTGTTTAATGTTTTTAAATTTCAACTTAAAGGACTTTCTTAATATTTCTTATAATGTCGATCTGGTGGTGATGAACTCCGTCAGGCTTTTTTTAATCTGGGAAGTTGTTTATTTCTCTTGTGTTTTTGAAGAACATTTTTGCCAGATATAGTATTTGCATTTGGCAGTATTTTTCTTTAAGCAAACACTTTGAGTATATCATCCCATTCCTTTGTGGCCGGAAAGTTTTCTACTGACAAATCTGCCAATAGTCATGGGGTGGGGGGCTACCCTTGTATATAACAAGTTGCTTCTCATGCTGCTTTCTAAATTCTCTCTCTCTCTCTCTCTCTCTCTCTCTTTTGACAATTTGATTATAATATGTCTTGATGTGGATTTCTTTGAGTTCTTAAATTTGGATGTACATTTCATTTCCTATATTTGAGAAGTTTTTGGTTATTACTTTAACTAAATCCTATCTCTTTCTCTCCTGAAACTCCCATAACATGTATTTGGTATATTTAATGGTGTCCCAGAAGTCATTTAGGCTTTCTTCAATCTTTCTCAATCTTTTAAATTTTTGTTCCTCTGCCCCAATAGTTTCAAATGACCCATCCTTAAGTTTTCTGATTCTTTTTGTCTGCTTGGTCAAGTCTGATTTGGAGCCTCTCCAGTTCTTTTTTTTTTTTTTTTTTTCCCTGTTCAATTACTGCATTCTTCAGCTTTAAGATTTCTTTTTGGTTCTCCTTTATATTTTATATCTCTGTTGGTATTCTCATTTTGTTTATGCCATCATTTTTGTTGAGCTCATAGGGCACCTTTATGATGATTGTTTTGAATTCTTTGTCAGATAATACACCTCCGTTTCTTTAGGGTTGCTTCTGGAGAGTTATTCTATTCCTTTGATAGGATCATGTTTCCCTGTTTCTTTGTGTATCTTACAGCTTTGTTTTGGGATCCACACATTTAAAAAAAATAGTCATCCCTGTCAATCTTTACCAGTTGTCTTTGTACAGGGGAAGTCCCTCATCAGTTAGTTTGTCTAGAGGTTTGAGGGAATCTCTGAAGCCTTTTTATGGAGGGATGCCATTTCTTTGGGATTGAGTGAGCAATTTCTTAATTAGAGAGGCTTGTTATTTTTTCCCCAGGAGCTCATAATCTCTCACTCCCTTTACTATTTGTTTGTACCTCTTTAAGTTTTCTAGTTCTGTAACCATAAGCTTCCCCACCTTGTTCCCAGTGGGCATTAGGCATCCAAAGTGTTTTGGTTCCCTGTCATCATGCTTAGGCAAGAGCAGTATCATTTCCTCAGGTAGCCCTTGGAAAAGCTAGAGTGCTGGATACATGCTCCACTATTTTCTCTTTCTCCGGAGGGAGAAGATTCCAGTTGTATGTTTCTCTTGATCATGCTGAGCCATGCTAGCCACAAAAAGCTCCCTCCTCCAACCTGCAACTGACTCTTCTTTGTTTTCAGCAGTTTCCAGGCATCTAATTGATTCTGGTTCCGTCAGTGCTCTAAATGAGGTGAGACTAAAACCTGTCTCTTGGGAAGCCCCCTGGAAGCATGCTTCACTCTTCTTTTTTCCACCCAAGGACAATATAAGCTGGGGCTTTCTCTCCTGGCACTTACTTGTACAGGCTTGGGGGAGGGAATGTTGTGGGTACAGTTAATTACTCATATTACTTGTTTCAATGAGACTGTTCTTAGCTTTGTGTTCACTTGGGATATTTCAACTTCGCAACCCAAATACGGAGTTTTCATAAAGATATTTTTGTCTGTATATTATTGTTAAATCAGTGTGTCATTGGGGGAATGTGGGCTGGGATTTCCTATTCCTCCATCTTGCTGACATCACTCTTCTGTTTCTTTGAGTAAATCAGGTTCCTTATGTGTCTTTAAGAGCATCCAGCAGCCTGTGGCTTGAATTACTTGGTTTTAGGACCCATGTTTTAATTTAGGTATGTTGAGCTTGACTGTGTACAGGTTCAGGTAAAGAATAGCCTCTGAAAAACTACTTGTGTATTCTTACTGTTCTGTTTCCTGCCATCTTGTCTTTTGGATGATGCAGGAAATTTATTTTTTAAGAGAGTATATTATGTTGACTTGCTCAAATGGGGCCAAAGGCCAGATGTCAGAAGATAATTAACTATGCATCTTCAGCCTTATCTTCTTTGAGTGAGTCAGTGAGAAAGAGAGACAGATAGACAGAAAGAGAGGGCGAGTGCCTGCTTGAGTGGAACTTTGGTATCTTACATGCGATAAAACTTAGAGGCTCTTTTCCTGCCAGTGCTTTCTACCATAATAAAGTTTAACTTGGAATGATGTTTAGGACTTCTGAATTTCTTTTCCTCCCATCAAAAGCTGCTCATACTTTGTATAACTGCTCTTTGCTTAGAGATTGTTGGATCTAATTCAAGCCTTACAGCGCTTTGTAATAGTGGCCTAGTGCATTGCCTTATCCTACTTCTATAATTCTACCTGTATTTCATTAGAAGTCACAAAGGGTAAGGATACATATATCAACAATCATGGCCAGGACAACTGAGATATTTTTGGAGGTGGCCAGTATTTTAGCTTTCACGATTTTATAACATGTATGTGATTAACTTCTCTGCTCTCTTATAAAACTGACTGACTTACATTCTTCCTCTTTACTATTGGTATACATATAGTATGAATTTCTGACCACTGAAGTTGGGCAGGAAGAAATGGGGGATGGGAGGTGGGATGAAGTTTCATGGATAGGAAAGGATTGAGTATAATATTCCATAAAATCTCAACAAACATCAGGGGAATCACTTTGTATTCTATCTGTAGATTGAAAGGATTTGAATCTAATCTGAGTTGAAGGGAACTTACATTGTGAGGGACTTAGGGTATATCCCAAAATAAGAATTTTCCATTTAATTAGAGAGGCAAGAGCTATGTTTGCTACAAATAAAGAAACACAGTAAGCTTCTAGTTTACGTGAGAAGTGATATTTGATTATTCATTGGAAAAGTAGAATGATTATGGCATGATTTAGAAAATAGACAAATTATGGCATACAGATCTTGCTGTTAGTGTTTATGATTAGATCTAGATGCAGTTGTATGAGTTAATTATGACTAGGAAAGGAATGAAAGGCAAAATATTCAGAATAATTTTCATTAGGAGTGTTTAAAGCTTGTACAGATAGCCCATTCTCCCCCTCTTTTCTCTCTTTGAAATATCATGTATAATCTCTGTCCCCTAATTATGTATTTCGTTTTCATAACACCTCCATCCTTTTAAAGTAGCAGCAGACATGCGGGTAGAGATAAAAAATTGGTACAACAACTTGGGAAAAGCTTGTGGCATCGTCTGCTAGAGTAAAGCATATAGATCCCCTATGAAACAACAGTTCTACTCCCAGATATATGACGACGAGAAATAAGTTCATATATTTACCAAAAAGCATCTGCAAGAATGTCCATAACAGCTTTATTAAAAATAGTCAAAAACTGTAAACAACTCAAATGATTGCCCACATAAAAGTGGATCGATACATCATAATACACTATAATTCATACAGTGGCATACTACACAGCAACAAAAAAAGAACAGTTCACCGTTAGGTGTAACAACATGGATAATCCCACAGATGTTTGTTGAGCAAGCAAAGCCAAGTAAAAGAGTATACTCTATGGTTTATTTATATTAAGTTCAAGAATGGACAAAACTAATCAATGATAGAAATCCTAACAGTGGTGGCCTCCGGTCGTGGTGGTTATTGTCTGTGAAGGAACATGAGGTAACTTTCTATGGTGTTAGATGTGTTCTTTGTCTTGTCTGGGTACTAGTTATATAAGCATGTAAATATGTGCAGGTTGATGTGCAGTTGAAATTAGGGCATTTTATTGAATGTAGATTGTACCTTAATAAAAACATTTTTAAAAACTCCATACAGTGTCTGTTAAGGTAAAGCACTGTCTGCTGATTTTTTTTCTATAGACCTGAGGCTGTATGATTATATGGTGCTCCAGCCCAGTCTCTGGAGTCAAACTCAGGTCTAGGTCTGATTCCTAACTTTGTCAACATCACTTTCTTGAAGTGTGATCTTGAGTTAAGTAACGACTCTAACTTTGGTGATAAAGGTCATGTTTTATGAACATTAATATCCATGTATAGGAGGAACATTAGGGACATATTAAGATGGTTAAGGAAAAAAAAGCAATGGTGTGTATGTTAAAATGATACATAACTGCAATATCTTACAAAAGCTCTGCCAAATTAAAAATGAAACAAGGAGTAAAGAATGAGGTAAAGGAATTATACACATACTGTTGTCTGGGTGTGTAAAGGCAAAACACATTACCCTTTCTCCATCTATAGTATTCAAGTAGGAATAACCAAGAAAATTCATTACATTACATAATCAGTGCTTTTACAATGAAAAATGGCAAAACCAGATGAGTTATTTGTATAATTTTGTAAGACTTTAAAATTGTACTTTCTTAACTATTAAGCCAAAAATGATTTTTACTTTTTGTATTTTTCTTATTGTTAAAAATAATATATTCTATGATCAGTGAGGCTACTTAATGGTGCAAAAGATTCTGACTTGTCTGGTTGGTGCACAAGTTATACTAAAGAGTAATAAGAGTCTCTTGTTCTCATTGATTTACCGCTGAAATCTGTACTTACTGTGTCCCATTGCCTGTCAGCCATGCATCTGGCAGACATCTTCCTTAGATGAGAACTGTTGACTCTAAATTAACCTAGATTTCAAGGCAGTGGGATTACTTGATGGTGAAGGAGATGGAAATTATTCAGTCTGTAATGAGAAAAGAAATTGTGTGATGATGGGGCTACCTTCTTTCTTATTTAACGAATCTTTGGTAAGAGGCTCTGTGCTTCCATAATTTATTTTGATTTTGTGATTTTGTTATATTTATTATTATTTGCTATTATATTACTATGTTATATTAATTAATTATTAATTATTAATATAATTAATATATTATATTATTATATTTTTAATATGTGATTTAGTACCTTGGTACTAAATTGAAACAATGGTGACTGTACTTTCTTTTAATGAACCTGTGCATGATATTAAAGTACATGATATAATAGACATTCAGAAAGGCAAATGTATTAAATTGCCTCTGAATACCATTGAGGGGTGTGTATCAATTGGACATATACTCATGTTTGCCTTATCATGAAAACCAAGTTCAATCCGGGAAGTCTTAAGAAGTTGGCTTGCACAGATCTGCACCAGAGGCCCCAAAGGCAACTCTATTTTATTGGACTATCAGGTGTGGATCAGTAAAATTACTTTTGGTTTCTGACCACAGATCTTGATAGAATTCCTTTGTTCTGAATAAAATATTTGACTTCTGGAGAGGGGCAACATATAAATAATGTGGCAATGTGGAATTAGATTAAATAGGCACTTAGAAAGTAGGCCAGATATATTTTGGAATAATGTATTCATTAGTGTTCCTATGATGTTAACTTATAGGTGGAAAAGTATAGCTGGAATTTGTTCTAGTTAGACTCAAGACATAGGTTTTGTGTCCTTGTCTGTGGCAGAATTTTAAATAAAACATGTTTTTATGACCTTGGTAAGACTGTATTATATTACTAAGCCCTGAGATTTAATAGAAAAGCAAATATTTTTTTCTCTGTTCTATGGATCATTTAAAAATTTTTTGATTTGAGTATAATTTTAAGGCCAGGTGTACAACATAGTGTTGGAAAAGTTTATACATTATGTTATGCTCACCACAAGTGTATCTACCATCTGCCATTATATGACACTATTAAAACATGATCAGCTATGTCTCCCACTCCCCTTTACCTGTATTGACCATCTCCCTACCTCCCTCTACTCTGGCAATCATCGATTTGTCCTCTGTAATTACAGGTCTGATTCTGTCTTTTGTCTATTTCTTCATTTTATTTTACTTAATTTTTTTAGATTCCACATGTAAGTGAAATCATATGGCATTTGTCTTTCTTTGACCTAATTCCCTTAGCATACTACTGTTTAGGTCCATCTGTGTTGTTGCAAATGGCATGATCTCATCCTTTCTTATGGCTCTGTAATATTCGTGTGTGTGTGTGTGTGTGTGTGTGCGTGCGTGCGTGTGTGTGTCACATTTTCCTTATCCATTCATCTATCAGCAGACATTTAGGTTGCTTTGATATCTTGGCTATTGTAAACAATGCTACAACAATCATAGGGATGCATCTAATCTTTTTGAATTCATATTTTTGTTTTTTGGGGGGGTAACTACCCAGTAGCAGAATTATTGGATCATATGGCATTTTGATTTTTAATTTTTTGAGTCACCTCCGTACTGTTTGACATAGTGGCTGTACCAATTTACCTTGTCCTCTACACTGTTCCTTACCAACACTTGTTATTTCTTGTCTTTTTGATTTTAGCCATTCTGACAGGTGTAAGTTGATATCTCATTGTGCTTTTGATTTGTCTTGCCCTGATGATCAGTGATCTTTTCATGTCTTTGTATGTCTCTTTAGAAAAAAATGTCCATTCATGTCCTTTGTCCGTTTTTTAATTGGTTTGTTTTTTTGGTATTGAGTTTTATAAGTTCTGTGTAAATTTTGGATATTAACCCCTTTTATTGTATATATCATTTGCAAATATCTTCTCCCATTCTAAAGTAAAGTGGATTAAAGTTCTAAATGTAAGACTTGAAGCCACAAAATTGCCAGAAAAGAATATAGTCAGTGATATCTCTGATATCAGCTCTAGCAACATTTTTCTAGATAATTATCCCCAAAGGCAAGAGAAAGAAAAGCAAAAATAAGCCATCCAAACTGAAAAGCAGACATTGCTGGACCCTAGTGTTTAAAATAAATAGAGTAATCTTTGCTCATCCCAGAAAGCATTCCTATTCTGAATACTCTGAACATAAAAGTGTAAAATGAAATTGAAACTGTGTAGTTGGTATAGGAAATCATTTGTGAAGTTAGGTCTTCTGTTTTGTTTACCCTTGTTCCTGAATGCATTCCTTTAAAATAACTTGGTATGTCTAGATTGTTCTAATTACTTATTGTGGGTGTTATAACAGGTTCCCAACCGAGTCTCTCTTAGCATTTGACTTGCCTCGTATTTAGAATAAGTTCCACGTTTCAGTTCTTATTTCCAGTTTCCATACTTCTCTCTAGATGTGGTTTATATACTTATGCATACATTCCTTTTTTCTACACAATGGGGGAAATTATTTCCCTAGGTTTCTGCTGAAGTTTGTGCAGAACTGTTGGTTGTTCCATACATAAAATAATTGCTCCATTTATAAAACGTAGCATTTTATGTATGGAAGCTTCTTTTACCAGTTTCCTATAACTAGGTATATACAAACATAATACTGGTATCGGAGCATCTCAACTACCTTTTTTTTCAGTTCCCATGTATTAAGATATCTTACTGTTCTCCTTACAGGTGAGCAAATTGGGAAGAAAAATTACCTTCAAGAAAATATAGTTGGTTAAATACATTTTTCCTAATAAGATGTGCTAGGTAGCAATGAAAAAATGGCTGTATGGTACATTCTTGATGTCACAAGCCATGCTACACTGTTCCCCCATGAAATTGTGGGGGTTACAATACAGTGCAAAGGACTTTGTTATAGCAAAAGAATGAACACAGTAATTGCTTTATCCCCTGCACTTATGGGCCATTTTGGAGTCACAAAGCACTTTCACATACATCACATTCGATCCTCAGACAATCCCTGTGAAGGAGATCATTGTTCCCACTTCACAGATGATAATCCAGAGGTTCAGGAGAGGTTAAGAGAGAGGCTTAAGTCTAAAGCTAAGGTTCTTGTTTGAAGTCTGAGATCTTTATCTAACATCTTAGAATTTCTCATTTGTAAAGCAAATCAAAGGAGTAATTCAGATCTAAATATTCTTATGATGTAATGTTTCACACATTTTCTTTCCAGCTGACCTTCTTTCTTTTGTAGTTTTAAATCAAATGCATCTGAAATGAGGCTTCATATATTGTTCTGTATACCTCCCCCCACCGCCTGCCAAAAAAGAACCCCTGCATCATGACAGGAATTATTTAATTTGATTGATTTATGATTTAAACTCTAGAGTATAGTGTTATTAGGAACACATTCCCTGCTGTTCATGTTTTCATTGGGAGTAACTTCAACTAGACTGACTCTTCTGACCTCTCTCATCCCTTTCTAGCTCCTTACCGGTGAATGAGAAAATGAGTTTTCAGATTAGTGAGTTTGTTAAACGTCACTGGTCATGGTTGGCAGTGTGCCTTCGGTTTTCTTCTCCTTGAGTCAGTGAGCCTGGGGAGCTAGTGTATTCTGGCTTCCTCTCTAGACCATGTATGAGCTTAATGGGCAGACCCTGCTTCTGAGGTGGGAGAGGGAGTAAGTGAGCCCTGCGTTGCTGGGATGGTGTGGGGGTTAATCATGGTGTGCAGTCTCATGAAGCTCACTGGATCAACGTGTTTGCCTCATTCCTGTATCTCCCCATAAGTTAGCTCCAAGCTTACCAGAGAAAGAAGGTTGTAATTCATTGGGTCACTTCAAAACTTAAGACCCGAAGAGAAAAATGTCCCTCCTTTTCCAGGAATACTTTTTATTTTATTTCTATCAAACCTTTATTTTATTTCCAGTATTCTATGGTGTAAGTTATGACTGTATGTGTTAGGCTCATAAAATCCATCTCATTACTTTTTATTGTACTGTAAATATGATACTTTTCCCTCTTCTTAATGTTGTGTAAGAATGATTGTTTTAAAGTATGTTTAGTGGAGTTCTTGTTTTATTTTGTTAGCTGCTCTATAAAATGTAAGCAGTCATGCTCAATATGTATGTTATATGAGGACTTTGGAAGAATCTGAAAATACTGCAACATATCTACAGAACAGCTTAATTGCATTCAACCATGTAAAATTTTCCACGCAATTTTAGGTGCTGGTTTCTCAGCAAAAAGCATGCCATATTTTTATAACATATAGACGATTGTATAATAGAAATCTTAATGATTTTTCTTAAGGAAATAGTCTTTATTTATAAATATGATTAATGTAATAATATAGTTAATAATAGATGAGATAATAGCCTCATTTTGAGTACTTTCATGAACAGCAAAGACCCACAGTTTTTTCCAGAGTAATAGAAACAATGTGCTTTGAACTGTGGAATTATTAACTGCTTAAACTGGAAAGAATATCAAGAACGACACCTACTTTTTTTTACCCCTCAAATGCTGTGAATGCAAGAATGGAATCTTAGAGCTCATCTCCTAGATCCAAGAAATTTAGAGTTCTGCAAGGTCATGTGACAAATTAACACCAAATACTGGATGAGAATCGTGAATGCCATTCCAGTCTTCTCCTACCCCACTGGTATCAGGTTGCTTCGTGTTCAAAATAGTGAAGTAAAAACATCAACATGGTGTTGTTCTTAAAACAGTACATTAGCAAGTGTTTCTTTTATATTTCTGTTTTACTTTTATCCCTTTTTAGGGGGAAAAAGACTTTTGACACTTCGAATGCCAAAATCACTCCTGCATATTTTTTCAGACAATGCATTTACATCCATTTGTGTGCATATACAGATTTTATTATTTTCTCTAATATTTCTCCTTTGACATTTTTTCTTTGTCGAAGTAATCTGTGACTAATTAACGTTTACTGCTTTTGCTTTGGATTTGTAGAATCTGTTTGTCCAACACGAATTCCAGTGGCAGCTCGCGATGAGAAAGGGTTTGATATTCTTTTAGGCTTGGGAGTAAAGAAAAAGGTTAAGAAAAGAATCCCGCTTTCACCAACAAAGATAAAAGGATATGAAGTAACATCTAAAGTTGACTTATCAGAATTCACAAGGTAAACATTATGACATTATGTGTTGATCTGACTTCTTTTTTTTTTTTTGGTATGTCTGTAGATATGTTGAGAATTCTTTAAGCTTATGCATATTCTTCCTTTTCTAGCAATGTTTTCCCAGAAGGTCTTCCTCCATCATATGTATTTGTCTCCACTCAGAGATTTAAGGTCAAGAAAATGTGGGATTTATGGAGAATTTTAACCATTGACGGAAGGCCACAAATAGCAGTTACCTTAAATGGTGTGGATAAAACATTACTGTTTACAACAACCAGCATAATTAATGGCTCACAGGTGGTCACCTTTGCTGACTCCCAAGTTAAGGTAAATATGCCTGGGTATGAGTATGGTGGTATTCATGGTGGTATTAGCAGGTTTGTGTGTGTTTGGAGGAAGGGAGCCATAATTTTAACATGGCTGAAAAGATACTGACTTCATAATTTAATGTTGCTTTCTGAATAAAAGCAACAGATGAAGGAAATTTGTTTCTTTTTTTTTTAATTTTTCAATATTTATTTATATTTGAGAGAGAGAGAGAGAGAGAGAGAGAGAGACAGAGACAGAGTGCGAGCAGGGAAGGGGCAGAGAGATGGAGACAGAATCCGAAGCAGGCTCTAGGGCTCTGAGCTGTGAGACATCAGGACTGGAACTCATGAGGAGTGAGATCATGACTTGAGCCGAGGTTGGACTCTCAACCTACTGAGCCACCCAGGTGCCCTGAAGGCAAATTATTTCTTAAGTGGGATTAAGGGGTGGGGCTAATTCACATTTTTTGAGTGCCTACTACTAGATGCCCTGAACGCGCGTAATTATAATATCCACCCAAGGAAGAAGGTATTGCTCTCATTGTACAGACAGAAAAAAAAAATGCAGGGATATTAAATCCCACCTCAAAATAACACAGCTAGTAAGTGGTGACATCAGGAATTGAAGTTAAGTCTTGTCAGTTTCAAAGTCTGGTTGGTTGTTCTTACATTACCATGTCCTACAAAATGCTGAGATCAAGACATTTGTTAGAACATCAAATACAGGTAGATAATGGGTAAAGAATTCACAATTATTGGGAGGACATTTTGTTTCCCCAGAAGGAAGCTGTATTTAATAAAATTGATAAACTAAAAATAAAAGTTTATTTTCCAAGTCAAATATGTTCGGAATACAGATGTAGTGATAAAAACAGTTATGTTTTGGTCATTATTATAATTATGGTAGTCTAACACTATATTGGATAATTTAGGAAGTGTACAAGGTTGTATATGAAATTATGCATCTATGCAATTTCATATGGTAAGCAGATTAAATTTTTAAAAACTTTATTTTTATTAAAGGCAAATTGCTAGGTTCTATAAGAAATCACAAATGAATAAGGCCTATTTCATACCTCAAAGGAACTTATGTATAATGGAAGATTGAAGGTCTCTGATATCTAATAGGAGTACTAAGTATTAGTGGAGTGTAGAGGGAAAGGTAGATTCTAATACAAAATGTGGACAAGACTTATTAATGAGCTGCTTTTTGGATGGGACTTTGAAGAACGAATAGGATTTTGATGAAGAGAGCTAAGGATATGTAAGTCAGTGGTTCAGTATTGAGTAATCATGTATAATAAAATGCAGGGTTTTTATTTAAAGGGTAGAAAGTGGTGACCCCTGCATTTGGAGTATAAGATACATGAAAGAAAGAGCTAACAAGGTGTGAACTCAATTTGTGGGGACCTGGAAACCATACACAGGGTTTTAGACTTCATTCAGTGGATGACAGGATTCCATCTAAAAGTCTTTAATAGGTGTGCCCTAGTCAAAGCAGCTCGCTCTCCTCCTTTTGCTTTCACAAAGAATACTTGCATTTCTTTCCTGGAATTGGCATAGGTCCTGGGAATCCGGAAATTAATAAGATGTGGTATCTTCTCTTGATGAAATTCTAGTGAGAGAGATTAATGGTAGTAGAGGTATGAAGAATGGCCTAGAGAGAGCAGGATTAGGGATGTGTTTGAAAATTATTTAGATAAAGCAAGATATCCATGAACCTAAATGATGGTAATGAGAATGGAAAGGGAGAAGTGAATTTGAGTCAGAAGACATATTTGGTAGAACTTTGCGTCTGGTTATTATTAAAACTGAGGGGAGGGCAAGAGGTAAAGACACTTGTTGCAGTTTAGAAGCTGAAGATATTATTATCTGAGGGAAACTGAAAGGAAGAAAGTTTTGGGGATAGTTCAAGTTCATTTTGCTTACACATTCTCTCAGTCTGATTGTGAAATATCCTGGTAAAATTATACTAGCCAGTATTAGAATTGTAGGTCCCATATGTAGGAGTGAGGTCCAGGCTGTTGATGTAGATATGGGAGTTATTCCATCGAAGTAATAATTGTCCTGTAGAAGTGGGTAAGATAATCAAAGGGGAGAATGAAAAAGGTCAATGACAAACCTGTGGAGAATGACCTCATCAAAGGGCAGGTGAGGAAGAGGAGCCTTTGAAGAAACAGAATAAGCAAAGGGAGAAAAAGAAACGAAGATGATCAAGATGGTTTGAATCATGGAAGTTGAATGAGGATATCAAGGAAGATGGACTCGTTAAGGGTGCAAAGTTGCAATGAAGTAAATAGGATGAAGAATGGGAGAAGCCATTTGGATTCAGACATAAGGAACTTTTTTTGTGACCTGGAAGGAATTGCTTCAGGAAATTGATACATCTACTAATATGTAATGAATATGTAATGGAAAATGGGGATTAATTAATTAGTAGCATTTAAGGTCCCGCTTGGGTCAAGGTGAATTAGTATATGGTACAGACCGTCTGTGTGGTATGGATTTATGGTTGGCAGGAAGGAATGGGAACAAAGAAAATGAAAGATGGTTAGCATTTTGTTGATGAATGTTCCATACTTTCTTCCTATAGACATTATTTGATGAAGGCTGGCATCAAATTCGTCTCTTAGTAACAGAACAAGATGTAACTCTGTATATCGATGATCAACAGATTGAAAACAAGCCCTTACATCCAGTTTTAGGGATCTTCATCAGCGGGCAAACTCAAATTGGAAAGTATTCTGGGAAAGAAGAAACCGTTCAGGTAGATGAACAATGATTTGCTTTTTGCACTGTATAAAGTGGAGCTCTTGCTGTCCTTTGTGGTAGTATTTATGACATTTAACTGCATTTGACTTAATTATTAATTCCTTTAAGACACTTAAAATGTATTCAGTTTATTAGTGGGATTTTGTTTTTGAGTGTGTATTAAAATGCAAAGTTAGACTTAATAGATTTTATAGGAATTCTTAGAAAAATGTTCCCCTGGGTTAAGGGTAGAATTCTACATTCTTAGGAAACATTAATTTCATATTTCCCAGGAGATAACGAATTTGGAAAAGAAAATGTAAGATTGGAGCTGTGAGTAGGGGCTATAAAATTTGTTTGCAGCTGTGAGGATACAATAAGATGAATGCATCTTGGTGTTCTTTCTTCTTAAAACTAATTTTTGATATTTTTGAAATATTTTTGAAGCTGGAGTATCTATCTGTGGTTTGAGAAGTGTGTGTATAAAAAGATAGCCATTTCTTGAAAAGTGCTTTGTTTGAAAAGGTGTGTTTTTCCCACTGTGTTTCTATTAAGGGAAGACTGTCACATCCAAATTATGCACATGGTCTCTCCGTATTAATGTTACATGTCAAATTGTAGTAAGTGTTTAAATAGAAACAGGTGTTTGGCCTACTCATCACATAACACTCCATGCCATCAACTAAGTGTCTGAAACAAAAGATGACTTCTTAAGCTGACTCTACTGTAATCAGAAATGTTGCAGAGATTTAGGATAAACACAGAAACCTGGGAAAGCTTTTAAGTGTCCTAGGAAATGCTCTCTAGACTAGCTCTTAATACAGAGATAATAATAAAAGCTCCACTGGTTCCTGAAGGACATCAGAGATTTGTTTTTAGTGCTAGAGTTTTCTTTATGAATTATGTTGCATCACATCTTTAAACTGTATCCTAGGTATTCAGATTTAGTGTTTTTATGTTTTAGCTGAGTGCTAAACCTTACATAACAGCTAATGTATTTGGGTTGCTTTTATTAAGCTATTAGCTTGTGCCTCAATTTTAACTTGAGTGGGTTTTGTTCCTAGTTTGATGTCCAGAAGTTACGAATCTACTGTGACCCAGAACAGAACAACAGAGAGACGGCATGCGAGATTCCTGGATTTGTGAGTAGGATGGATTATTTTCCCCCGAGTGTTGCTTCAGTACTTTCAGAGCAATAAACAAATGACAGATAATGTGTGAGCCTTAATTAAATATACGGCGTTAATTTGTTTGTTAATTGTCAGTGCAAATAAAGTTACATTGATTAAAACATATTTCATAATTGAAATAAAATTATAATGTAACTCTGTACACATAGGAATGGAAGAGCACAAGGAAGTATTTTTTACACATCTCAGCGTGTGATATTTCCAGTACTCAAGTGAAGCAGGGCTGGGCCTGCTCTAGAAAAACATAGGATTCTTTGTCTGAATATGTAGAGTATAAATACATTTCTATATTTCATTAAATGTGTGGACAGAATACCCCACACAGCACAATTCTGAAGAATAGGAAGTGATTCATTTTCCTGTTCATCAGCACCTTTTCTCAAACCATAAGGAATATATAGGTTTCTTTTTGTTGTTGTTACCTAAGTAAGATTTTCTTGTTTCTAGGTTATAAGCCACTTTCTATTTATGTAGCTATATTCATTAATGTGTTAGGAAGAAATAATTATAAGCTAAAATATTAGTCTGATTATATATGTCTGCTCCTAGTATGTGTGTGTGTAATCAATCCCTCTCTCCTTGGACCTATATATATGTGTATATGTGTATATGTATACATATATATGTATATATATATATATATATACACACATACACATATATATATATATTTGTAATGCAAATAAGGCAGAATATTATAAAAGTTTCCATTGACATTTGAGGTCATGCTATAGTTCTTTTAGTTTGTAAAGTCATACTGTCCTAATCTCCTTTTTTCCTATCAAACTGAATAATCTGCAAATCCGCATGTTCTGAAAACTTGAGGATGTGGAGCAGTGCTATGAAGGATCTATAATAAAATCCAACATGGAACCTTTTAGAAATAATTCATTCTTGGTCTTTTAGATAGGTAGTTGTTTAAACACCGTAACTTTTATTTTAGATATTTATAGCTTAGAATATGAATCTCTAATCTCTCCTAAAAGTACTAATAAGTGATTGCATTTGAGAGTCCATCTTATATACTTATTTGTTGATATTTCTTCATCGATGTGATGGCCATTACCATTACCCTCCCACATCATGAAAGCCCAGGATTAAATGGTGGATTCTCAGTCCTCACAGCCACTGTTTTGTGTTTTTATGTCTCTTCCCTTCCTCTGAGGTGTGAGTTCATGAGGCTTGTTTGCCTTTTGCATCTTATTCCCACTTTCTTATCTTCTGATTGAATTTATTATTGTTTGGAAAGATTATTAACCTATTTAAAATCATGTGTTATTCACTGAGAAACAGATTGTTGAGTGAGAAGTTCTCCTAAAGTAAAAGGCATAAAATTTAATGCGTGGAATTTGTGACTTTCTCAGATGTGTTTTGGCTTTTTCCTCTGGTTCTTAAATGACTTCCAGAAAGTTCGAGGGGGCATATAAATCTCACCGAGGTACTTTTGCTCCTGAGTGGCCATTATACCAAGCTGCTTTGGCATTTTCGTTTACTCCTTTCACTCGTCATTGTTGTTCATTTCCTTACTTTATCCTACTGTAAATGTTGTCATAACATGTACAAATAGGTACTTTTTTTAAGGATAGTTGCAAGCAAATGTTTTAACTCTTGCCGGTTCCAATACTTCATGTATCTGGAACCTGGACAATGAAATATCTGTAAATTAGGAAGAAAATTTAGAAAAAATTAAAAGCATCTTTTAAAACCCATTTGTTCTTCCTTTTCTTTCAGAATGGTGAGGTAGGCCTGGAAACTATTATTCTCCTTAAGGTAGTATTTGTACTGTGGGACTGTTTAGCTTGCTTCCATCAACTGTGAGTATATTAGACAAATAGAACTCATTTTTTATGTCATTGGAGTGTATTTCGTTTTCATAGCTTTTTGTGACTCAGAATTTCGTATTGGATTGGTCTGAATAAAATTGGAAAGTCAGTGTGAGATACCTTTACCATTTCGCACAGACATGCAGGTGCATACACATACCTGTGTACACATGCATATGTATGTGTCTTCCCACATTTGTTGTTTATTTCCATTTCTGTCTTTGCAGTGTCTCAACGGTCCCAGTGATGTAGGCTCTACTCCAGCTCCCTGTGTTTGTCCTCCGGGAAAGCCAGGACTGCAAGGCCCCAAAGTGAGTACTGCCTAATATGCTTTTCTTGTTAAAACCCACAAACAAAAGAGCTGAGCAAATGTGTAAAATTCCTAGGCACCGCTGACCCTTTATTGAAATTTCTACCTAGTGTCTTAGAACAGTTTAAAATCTGAATTTTAGTGATTTTTTTAAAAAAGCATATCCTAATCTGTAAGTGCCTTTGAACCTAGAACTGATTCCCCTGGCCCACAGTAAAGTGAGGGAACTTTATTAGTTTGTTTGCTGGTTTATCTGGTTCCCTCCCACCACCCTCAAAGACTGCTGCCAGATACCAAGAACCATACCTCCTTACAATCTAATAAAAAATGAAGAAAGGGCATTTGTTGAGATGTGTTCGAAATTCGCAGTTTGTCAAAATGATTTCCAGATAGGGGGTGCCTGAGTGGCTCAGTTGGTTAAATCTCCAACCTCAGCTCAGGTCAAGATCTCTCGGTTTGTGAGTTCAAGCCCCGCATCAGGCTCTGTGCTGACAGCTCAGAGCCTGGAGCTTGCTTCAGATTCTCTCTCTCTCTCTCTCTCTCTCTCTCTCTCTTTCTCTCTTTCTCTCTTTCTCTCTCTCTCTCTCTCTCTCTCTCTCTTTCTCTCTCTCTCTCTCTCTCTCTTTCTCTTTCTGCCCCTCCCCCACTCACACGTTTTCTCTCTGTGTCTCTCTCAAAAATAAACATTAGAAAACTTTTTAAAAAAAAAAAAAAGAAATGACTTTCAGATAGAAAAATGAAGTAAAAATATTAAAATTGACTTCAACATTATGTTTGATGTCTAATTCTAAAAAACAGGCATATAGAGATTTATTAATTTTACTTAATTATGTGATAATCACTTTGGGGGAGTAGGTCTATTAGTGATACTCATATATGCACATCTTCCAGTTGCATATATTGATTTGTGTATGTATATATGTTAATTGTGTGTATGTGTATATAAACATTTACATATTTATTTGTGTATTACACATTTTTATGTGATTGGAGCCATGATGTGCATACTATTTCTCAACTAGTTACTTTTTATATAACTAAATATTTTGAACATGTTTCTATGCTATTAAATATGAATGATTAAGTGTAAGTTAATACTTACTGTGGCATCACTTAGACCCAGCCTGATACGGAGACGTTAAGTGGTTTGTCTACTCTATGTGAATCTTATTCATTTAATAGTATTTTACAGTATCACTTAAATAAAAATGATGTCTAACTTGGAAGCAGGTATGACTCCCTAGCCAAAAAGAGTGTTTTGTGTATTGATCATTTATTGCCTGAGGTGACCAAGCAATAAATATGAATTATGATGTTCATTTCAATGGAATTTCCTTAAGTGTTTTAGTCACCATCACTGAAAATTTTAGATTTTAAACTGCTCATCTGATTTAATTCTTCCTTTTATGCATGTTTCTCCTGTCCATTTTTATGTGATAGTTCATGACACACTCCAGGTCTAGCATTAAAATCAAGAAACAAATATAATTTAACAAATGAAAGTACACATTCATTATTTTATTTAAAGAAAATCTATTTGGTTTGGAATTTGACTTTAGTATATTATAATCAATTTATTATTATAAAGTATTTTTAAATGGCATTTAGGTAAGTTAATCTAAGTGTTCTTCCTTTTAAAGTTTATTTATTTATTTTGGGGGGGTGAATGAGTGGGGAAGGGCAGAGAGAGAGAATCCCAAGCTGGCTTTGTGCTGTCGGTGCAGAGCCCCACACAGGGCTTATATGTATATGTATATGCATATACATACATATATATACATACATGTATACATATATACATACATATATACATATATGTATACATATATACATACATATATACACACATACATGTATACATACATGCATATATGTATACATATATACATACACATATATATATAAATTCAATTTGAAATATTATACATAAGAATTATTTGATCTGTAAGATATATAATATGGAAATGAGAGTCCCATTATGTCTGACCTCTCAATGCCCAGGGTGCTTTCCTGACTCCCAGGGAGGTTCTGGCCACCCCTAGAGTATCTTAAGGTTTGTCTTCTTTTGGGGAGACATCAGATGCCTCTGATGCTTTCTGAATCTTTATTAGTGATCTGTTAGGTGTCTTGAAGTGACATCAGTTTTTATTCACATGTGTTTCTACAGCAAAGTTCCAGAGCACCCTTTGTCTTATCTGGTAAAGCCTCTGACATCCAGTGTTTCCAAGTTGCATGTGTTCCTCGTGTTCATTTTCTTAGTCATAATCTCACACCATTGCCACCTACTACGTTAGGCGAAATGGCAGTTTTCCACCAGTCTCCAAGTTGGCGTGCCTTCTCGGTCTGCTTTCCATTTTCTTCAGAAAATCTGGCCGGAGAACAGGAACACACACGTACTCTTCCATCCTTTTAGGGCTCTTTCCCCTGGAGGTGGTTCCTAGCCCACATCAGGGACCTGCATGTGAAAAACAGAATCCCTAGCAACACTCTGAGTTGTATTTCCTTTAGAGAATTTCTGGCTTGGGGAAGAAACCCTATTAATAGGGTTTTAATTAGACCACAACTGGAACTAAACCAGATGAAGTGTTTTTACTTATAGATTGAACTGAGACTTAATGGGCATTTTTGTTAGATGCTCTCTGGAAAGTTTTGTAGATAACCATCAAATAGAGTTACCTGTGAAAAACAGATCTAGTATTCCTGCTAACCAGAAATAGATTTCTGGGAGCTGATAGTTGAGTCCTGAGACTGAAACTGAGGTGAAATTCTTGTGTGGGTAGGTGGGTAAATGCTTCTTCTAGGATAAAGAAAGTCATCTGTTTAGAATTCTCTGAGTTTCCAAAAGATAGGACAACCCTATTGGAAAAGTAGGTCAAATTAACTGTGGTAGCCTGTACTTAGACTTACCATGGCATTATAACTCTATAAAAAGCATAGAAATATATGTCTGTTACTGGATTGCGAGTTCCTTAAAGAAAAGCTAATTCATTTTGCATTCTTAATGTCAAATATAGGGAGGATCCAATAAGCCTGTTGGAATAATTTTTCTACGCAAGCACTTTACATTTAATAAAAACTAAATTCTCCTTTGAAATTCCAGTGTCTAACAGTGCTTAATGATGGTAGTTTTTTAATTTAATGAATTATGAAATCATTGAACAAATAAGATTCACCCCTCTTCCCAGTTGACTTGTGTGGGATGGAATGCCTTTGTTGTGCTATGGGAGATCCAGGCAATCCCCAATTTACAAACACCCCCTTTCAAAAGACCTTTGTGATTGGCAGGTTCTCTCTCCACTTCAGTAGTCATAGGAACGTTTGTGGGGGCAGACTCCCACATTTGATCTAACCTTGATATTAGAGCTATTAGTTCAGAAGTGGAAAGAAGGCGTTTTGTCCTCTTTTTAGGAAGGAGCAATTTCTTACTAATCCTTTCCTCTGAAATTACTGCCTCCCCCTCTCCAGCTGTATCTATCTCTATTGACTTCCTTTGTTTCACCCTCATCAGTCCACTGATTAGGGATTTCTTTGAGCTATCAAAGTATCCTCTGTTTAAAATACAAAAGCCTTTGGAAAATTTCAGGGGCCACCGGGCATTCACATTTTTATGTAGATTTCCCCAGACTAAGTGAATTCCTTCTAGCCTGTGAGTGGGTGTTTGAGTTTTGAGGGAGGGAAGAGGTTGGTTTGGGAGGAGGGAATAGGTCGTAGGTCAGGACTCCTGCAAGTCTTCAGGGGAGCATGAAGGCACAAGGATTTTTGAGAAAAGGGCTTGAATACCTGGGATGTGGGCCTAGGTGAAGGGCTCCAAAGCCCTTGTTTCAGATGAGCAACTTAAACTATTAGCTTGCTTCTGCAAGCACAACTGTTTCTTACTTTAATTATTCATATTTACACGACTTGAGAGGCCAGATGCAGAGATGTTTTAGCTTAGTCCATGACATTTCCACTCCTGTCAACAACTCAAAAATCCTGTGGCACGAGTTCAGTTCAACATAAGTAAGTATTGCTTTTCAGCTGAACACATAGTTTCTAAAATTCAAAATGTGCAAATGTTTCAACTAAATTAGAAGAAACTGGATTGGGAATTTAGTCACAGTTGTACAATAGGCCCTACGTCTCATGTAATGTATTTGGAAATTGTTTTCCATGTTAAGTTTCTTAGCAGTCCCCAGGTCTGGTTCTAATCAGTGTATGCGTTTTAATGTGGGCAGGGACAGTGGTGTTTAGGAGCATGGACTCTGGGCCTGCATTGGCTGAGTTCAAGTGACATCTTCACTACTGCTGTGTGACCTTAAGCAAGTGACCTACCCCTCCGGGCCTCAGTTGTCCTATACAAAAAAAGGGGAATGATGAAATTACTTGTGTCATGGGATTATTAAAAGGATTAAGTAATTTAACGTATGTAAATCTCTTACAGCAGTGTGTAGCATATAATTAACAAAGGTTGAGCATCAGCTTTTTTTTTTTTTTTTTAATTTTTTTTTTTTTTAACGTTTTTTTTTTTTTGGGACAGAGAGAGACAGAGCATGAACGGGGGAGGGGCAGAGAGAGAGGGAGACACAGAATCGGAAACAGGCTTCAGGCTCCAAGCCATCAGCCCAGAGCCTGACGCGGGGCTCGAACTCACGGACCGCGAGATCGTGACCTGGCTGAAGTCGGACGCCTAACCGACTGCGCCACCCAGGCGCCCCGAGCATCAGCTTTTATTACAGTAATACAATTGAATTTTTATTCTGATTGGTCGTCTCTCCAAAATTAGTGTTTTACTTTATTCTCCCAATTTTATGGAAACAACACCAACCCTTCCTGAGTTTTTGCAAATAAATAGTAGGGCAATAGTCAAAATAGCCAGTAAAACCTGCCAGAAATAATAGAACCTGAAAAAGAGATTATTTTCCCTCTTGGGGCCCGTTCACCAGTGTTATGGTCCTTACAAAGTCACATTGGATTTATCTTGTGAGTGATTTTTTTTTTTTGTCTTGAAACCTAGTTTTTATTTATTTAATATGTTAAGTATGTTTTGTACTTTTATGCAGCATTAAACCACAAATCTCATTTCTTCTTATCCCAAACCTGTATTTCAGCTTTGTCATAAAAAATAAACCCTCTAAGATCCTTTTAATATCCTAGATTTTGCTGATGATTAATATGCTGCAAATAAAGAGGGTCATTAACAGGAAATTTGACTTAAATCAATTGGTAGAGTCACGTTGGTGGCTCAGTTGGTTAAGTGTCTGATTTAGGCTCAGGTCATGATCTCATAGTTAATGGTTTTGAGCCCCTCCTCTTGCTCTGAGCTGACATTGTGGAGCCTGCTTGGGATTCTCTCTCCTTCTCTTTCTGCCTCTCCCTTGTTTGTGCTCTCTCTCTCTCAAAAATAAATAAACTTAAAAAAAGTTTAGGGGCGCCTGGGTGGCACAGTCGGTTAAGTGTCTGACTTCAGCCAGGTCACGATCTCGCGGTCCGTGAGTTCGAGCCCCGCGTCAGGCTCTGGGCTGATGGCTCGGAGCCTGGAGCCTGTTTCCGATTCTGTGTCTCCCTCTCTCTGCCCCTCCCCCGTTCATGCTCTGTCTCTCTCTGTCCCAAAAATAAATAAAAAAAAATGTTGAAAAAAAAAAGTTTAAAATAAATCAACTGGCAAATAGTTCTTGAATCTCTACTTGATAGCATTTTCAACCCCTGCCTCTTCTGCCAAAAAAGGAAGAGTTTGCACAGAGTCTGAATTCAAATGATAAATGCAGACTAATCAAGGAAAAACTGAAAGAATTCTACTTAAGAATAAGGAAACAGTTAAGAGCTGCTATCGCATTTCAAAAGAAAAAGACATCAAGTAAAAAGGAATAATTGATTCTTTTTTTTTTAAATGTTTTCAAGAGAGAGAGGAGAGCAAGGGACAGGCAGAGGGAGAGAGAGGGAGACACAGAATCCAAAGCAGGCTCCAGGATCTGAGCTGTCAGCACAGAGCCTGATGTGGGACTCGAACTTGGGAACTGTGAGATCATGACCTGAGCCAAAGTTGGACGCTTAACTGACTGAACCACCCAGGCGCCCCTTAAAAATAATTTTTTTTTAGTGTTTATTTTCGAGAGAGAGTGAGAGAACGGGAGGAATAATTGATTCTTAAGTGGATAAGGAAGGGAAACTTCTTGCCAAGAGAAAAAAAAATGGAATGTGTTGAAAGACCTCAGGTCCAATCTGAACATGGATAAAGGATGGCAGGGAGGCCAGAGATGAAGGTGGATCCTCTCATAATAAGAACAGTAAAACTCAGGGCGCCTGGGTGGCTCAGTCAGTTAAGAGTCGCATTCTTGCTTTCTGCTCAGGTCATGATCTCGTGGTCATGGGATTGATCCCCATGTAGGGCTCCATGCTGAGCATGGAGACTGTTTAAGATTATTTCTCTCTCTCCCTCTGCCTCTCTCCCCTACTCATTCTCTTTCTCTCTCTCAATTAAAAAAAAATAAAAAAAGAGAAAATGCTAACTACCTAGAGAACCAGAGTGTTACTCCTTAATGGAAGTCCTTGGGTTAGAATTATAAATTCTGTCTCTTCAGGAAGACATTACATGTTTCAGCATTATTTTTCTCCCTGGATTTATAGCTACTCTTTCTCTCTTTTAAAAATGACATTTCCATTTTTCTTAGCCTTTCCTTGTGCTATGCCTCGTGGGCAGCTCCTAAGTGAAAAGCCCATCCCTCCTTCATTGGCCACTTAATAGAGTTCGCATAGTTCTTTCCATTTTTCCTGTTCCATTTTTCAGGAACAAATCTCCCTAACCAGTAGCCTGAAGTAGTATTTCAGACTAGCAGATCTGGGTCTGTGAAAGTACCCTTAGTATTGGTGTTTAGTTAACTTACAATTATTGGGGTCCTGTGTGAATGATTTTTTAATTGAACTGAAATCAATTGTCTTACCTCTAGGCAGGAGTTTACTGATAGTATATGTTTTTAAGCAAGATGCCCCATGTGGATCTCATGGACTCAGTAATAGATTAATACATTAATTTTGAAGTATTTTTTAGAATTAAATTATACAACTCCCTTATCTCACAAAAAACGTTCCCTTTTTTATGGGTGGTGACCATCTGAATGCCATTGGGCAACATACTAGAGTCCCATAAAATGTGCCTGGGTGAATTGTCATATTGTAGGGAATAGTGTTCTTTGGACATCCTTGGATTGTGAAGGCAAAGGTCATTTCTTCATTTCTAGGTATTAAATGTGTTAAAGACTGTGGGGGTTGGGCAGATTTATTTGGCTTGGCCATGCTTTCATGTAAATATTCAGATTTAAAAATTTTACCATTATTAAAGAGACACATTGACTGGAATAAAAGAAATGAGTGTCATACAGCTTTAAACTTGAGTCCCATGTGTAAGATCATAGAGCCTGTGGACTTAAAAAAAAATTGTGAATTGAATTATGACATTATAGGTCATTGATATCTGTAGTGTAACATTTAGAATAAAGACTGTAGACTTACAAATGAAAGATGGCTATTATTGAAACCATATTAGCTATGACACTTAATTTGTTTAGAATTCTAAAAATGTCCTGCCATAAATACTGACATTTTACATTAGTGAAAAGTATCTCACTTGTTATACTTGATATACTCACAGAAATAAATCCTTGAAAATTTTGCATAATAAAAAGCCTTTATTTGGTAAAGTGGGTGTTTAAAATATGGCATTTTTCTAACCCTATTTTGGGACTTATGTTTTTTTTTGTTTTGTTTTGTTTTTTAACATACAGAGAGGTACAAATAATGGAATTGGTTTGAACCTTGAAGGCGTCTGATTGCATCATTATGGTTGGTCATTTTGTACTGAGGATTTTTTTTCCTTTCTAGGGTGAACCTGGACAGCCTGGGAACCCCGGCTACCCTGGACAATCTGGTCAAGATGGTAAGCCTGTGAGTACTGAAAGCTTAGTCATCTCCAGTACTGGGATTATTTCAAAGTAAAAACTGCACTGGGTAAAGTTAAACAGGCAAGGAAGACTTTATTCAAGACTGTTGTAATAGGGAGAGAGATTGACCTTTATTCAGTGAAACAAAGGAGGGGTTCTTGCGTGCTGGCCTGAGCTCCTGAAAAAGTACTGGAGAACTTTAGGTGGGTGATCAATGGGGTGGCAGGAATTGAGTTATCCTGAGTTTGGCAGATGTTTTCCTGTGTGATTAGGGCAACTGTCTTTGGTAATTGGCACTTCTCAAAGTTAGGGTCCTACCCTCCCTCAGAGACTGGAAGATCCGGGTACTTCCCTTTCTTGATGAGTGTATTTCAAAGGAATGGCTCCTAGGTCCTTGAGAAAGACGTTCGTTGCTAGTTGCAAAACTGACAAGAAATTTTGAAAAGGTTTGCCACTCAGAGGGTCAGAGAAAGTGACAAATTTTCTAGAGTATAAATGCTCTAAGAAGAGGGAGATCAGGAGCCTAGGGTCAGGAAGAAGGCTGTCTGAAGTTTAGTTAAGCTGAGGGGAACATTAAGCCTGGTTGGGTCAATAGGATCAGCTTTCCAGTCACTTTTTAGGTGCATTATCCCCAAATTACATGCATCTTTGTTACATTTAAAAAGTTGTCTAGTGAGTATTGATGCATAGCTAGGTTCAGAAATCTTTTTGTCTTTTTCCTTCATGTCTATGGCAGTTTTCAAGTTGAAGATCTTTTTAAAAGTGATATTTTCCTAAGAACATACGTGCACTGGAATATATTGACTAAAAAAATAGTATCTTGTAAGTTTCAAGAGAACTGTAGGGAGATTTTTGAATTAAGGAAACAAAGCAAATCCACTTTAAAGCATTCTAGGCAAATATTTTCAGATAGCTCAGCTGTCAACATGTTTATAACAGCAAATAAACATGAGGAATTTGCTTTTGAATGTTAGATAATTGTCATCCAAAATATCTCTTTATCATGAAACATTAACTTCTTGCATGAAGGATGGGAAGGTGTGTATTGTGAGTCAGTAATATTTAAGGAATGAAGGAACCACAGCCTAATGTTAGACTATCACTATCCCAACCATCAGGATAGAGGAGCTTGTTTGTTCCTGAGAGAGGTTTGCTGACAAATTCAATACAAAAATATAGCCAACTTTTGAAGAAGTAGTGATGTGCTGGGGTCTCATACGCCAGTTTTGTGTGGGAAAATGGTACACAGGTGAGTCTCTCTGGAGAGAGATTGTTGGAGAAGGGAGTTGGAAGAGGTCACAAAATGGTCACAAAAAGCTGTAGAGAGCTGAGGAGCTGCTGGGTGGCTGGGGTGGTGCTGCTCAACTGACACACTGGGATGCATTCTAAGTGTGATGACAATGCATTTGGGAATTTTGAGATACGAAGTAACTTGACCTGGCTTATGTTTTAGAAAGATAAATATGAATATTATGTGGAGAGTAGGTTATATAGGGCAAGAGTGGAAACAGGAGATGTGTGGGAGGTTATTTCAAGATTCTAAGGGAGAAGTAAGACTGGCTTGGACGGGTTGATGTGGTGAAAGGGAAGATAAGTGGTCATATTCTGGATTTATTTTTAATGTAAAGCTGACCAGAATTGCTGTCAAATTAGGTGTGAGGCATGAGAGAAAGAGTTGAGGAAGACTCCGAGGATCTTTGTGTGAACAGCTTACTGAGCTGGACAGCCCTGGGAGAGAATGCCTTGTTGCTCCTAGGATGCCCATGGTGCTTGCCAGGATATTAGAGGAATCTTGAGTTCAGGGATGTGAGTTCAGGGAATGAAAATACACAGTTGGGACTTCTTCGTTTGTAGATTTATCTATATCAAGCCACCAGAGTGGATGCGATCATTTAGAGAGTAATCACAGATTAGAGAAGACAAGAAGGCAGTGGACTGAGCCTTGGGCTGTCTTTAGAGGAAAAAGGGGAGGAAGATGCAGCCAAGGAAATTGGGAAAGAAAGACCAATGAAGTAGGAGGAGAATCAGCAGGGGGTGGCATCCCCAGAAGCCAGGGGAAAAAAGCATTTTGAGAAGGGAGTGCTCAGTTGGGTCATTGTTGCTAAGAAGTTTTGAAAAATGAGCTCTATGCCTAGTCCATTGAATTTGCTAGATGGAGGTATTGGGGCCCTTGATAAATGGGGTTTAGGGAAGGTGGGTATAAAAACTGGATTGAAATGGGTTCAAGAGAAAGTGTGAAGTAAAATGATGACTGAATATAGATGCTTTTTCTGAGGGGTAGAATGAGGAACAGATGAATGGAGCAGTTGCATGGTTAGGATGTGGGATAAAAGGAGGGTTTTTTTAAAAGATGGGAGAGAGGTGCCTGGGTGGCTTAGTTAGGCCTGCGACTCTTGGTTTCTCCTCAGGTCATAATGTCACAGTTTGTGGGATTCTCCCTCCCTCCCTCTCTCTATGCCCCTCCCCCAACTTATGCACCTGAGTGTTCTCTGTCTCTGTGTCTCTCTCTCAAGATAAAAAAAACTAAGAGATGGGACATGTTGTAACATGTTTTTATGATGATGAAAATGAGGCAGAGGGGAAAAATATCCGTGATTTGGGCGATAATGGATGTTTTCAGGAAGAAAACCCTTAGGTAGGTGGGAGGACATTGGTATATAGCATGGGCATTTGAATCTTTCTGTGCCGTTGTAGGCCAAGCTGGTAAGTACAGAAGTAGCTTGGTAGCGATTTGTGGGAAAGAAGGTGAAAAATGTATCATCAGACATTTGAATTGAATGAAACAAATAGGTTCTTAATCTAACATCTCCTCTTTGCCTTTAGCCTCAACTCCTGTAACATGGCAACATTTTCCTTGGAGTTTCTTATATCCCAGCTGTTCTCACTTCATAACTTAAAGTGTCATGTGACTTGGTGGCATTCCTCACTGTGACTCCTGCGTCCCAGTAATGGTGCTGCCTGAGCCCCTGTGTGAACTCTTTCCTAATCACACTGGGTGGTGGGATGCCCTGGAGACCCTTTCCTGGGCCCTACTCTGTCTGGGTACTGGTAGCTGTGGTTCTTTCCCCCTCCGAAGCAGATACACTTGACATGCTGAAATATCATCTGCTGGCACCTCGTAATGACACAGAGCTCCTCTGAGAGCACTACTAAATTATTTAGTAATAATAATTTAGTATAACAATTAATTATAATAATATTAATTAGTTATATAATTATAAATATTAGTTACATAAGTACTTATATTAATATATTAGTAATGTTAGTATATGTAATATATTAATATACGTGGATACATATTAATATATGTTAATATATGGTAATAATTAATATATTACTATATAATTAATATATGTTAACAATATAAATTCAATAATATAGATAATGTATATAAATTATAACTATATAGAAGTGTATTAAATTATATTAAATTAGTTATAGAATTAATATTAATTGTGTAATAATAATTTAGTATAAGTTATTCAATATATCGAGGTGAGTGCTGAGCAAGCTTTTCACAGGCTATCAGCTCTAGTTTGCTTTTTTTTTTCTTATTAAATATTTTGTCAAGAATGAAGTACTGGAAGCTAGTTGCAGTAAGCCTGATCTAATAATCTAATAATCTAATAATAATCATCTAATAATCATCTAATAATATTGCTTTATGACTTTCATCTAAGCTATAATGGATTTATTATGTCATCTCATTGAGTACATGTGTATGTGTTTGTATGTGTATATGACGTTATGTATAGTTTTAGGGATAGGTACATAGTACCTGATATTAGAGGTTAGATGGTATTAGAGACTATCTGATGTTAGAGAAAAGACAGAATAATGTCCACATCCTAATCTCTAAGACCTGTAAATGTATTGATTAGGAACTCCGCACACATGATTAAATCAAGGATCTTGAGATGCAAAGATTATCCTGTGGAAATTTATCTGAGTGGCCGGTATAATCACAGTGATCCGTATAGGAAGGGGGTAGGGGTGTCAGAGTCAGGGGAGGAGATGTCATGACAGAAGCAGAGTTCAGGGTGAGGTGTCCACGTCCAAGGAATGTTGGTTGCATCCAGAAGCTGGTAAAGGGAAAGAACACTTTTCCCCCTAGAACCTTTAGAGGGAATGCAGGCCCGCTGACATGATGAGTTTAGCTCCCTAAAGCCATGTTGGGCTTCTGACCTACAGAACTACAAGTGTGTGTTCGTTTAAGCCATTATGTTTGGGGTAATTCGTTACAGCAGCAATAAGAAACCGGTTTCTCTAATGTTAATCTGTTTACCCAAAGGTACAGCTTTTCCTAAATCTCTCCTTTTCCCTGTAGGAAATCTGTAGGAGATAGGAGTTGGGGCAGGAAGAGAAAGTGAGTCTGGGAGCCAGAACAGCTGAAGGTCATTAGTGTGTGTGCAGGGCCAGTGCACAGCGGGAGTGGGAAGGTGTGGGTGGAGTCTCTGGCTGGCGATTGAAGCCATCTGGACCAAGGAAAGTTGGATGGAACAATTTGAAGGGAATTCTGCTTTGTTTGGATTTGGTTCTGTGCAATCCCCTTCAATAAGCAGCTTGAATCTCTTTCACATAACCAGGCCAAGTCAACTAAAGCTTTAAATAGGAATTATTCCATTCTGGAGAAATACTGATTTTCATAAGGCAAATGCCTTCAAACAAAATGAAAGAGCGATTTTCAAATTCTTCCCCTCCTTTCTCGATTTCTAGCAGCAGTGTCTGAGCACTTCTTCTATCATTATATAGAGAGAGGCAGGGGAAATATTTCTATATCCTGCTAGGTAGTTCAGAGTAGTGCTATTAGTAAAGACATTATACTGTTATGACATTGATTTTTTTTGAAAGAAGGCCTACTATGAAAATATATAGGACTGTTTTATGATTTTGTAGTAGTGTTTGTTTCTGCCTGTTTTCTGTCATTATTAAGTACTCTTCATGAACTAAAGTACTTTATGAAACCAAAGCCCTTGCTGGCTGTTGGAGAGATCTGAGGCTGTTTTGCCCTCTGTTTTGCTTTTAAAAATTGCTTTGGTTTCATGGGCCTCAGTTTCTTCATCTGGGAAATGAGAAGATGGTGCCAGATGAGGCCCATGTTCTGTCCAATGTTGATTTTCTAAGATTCCATGAAGGCCATCACATTTACTGAGAGAGAAAGGTAAGCTAGAATAAACTGTCAAAATCTGGAGTTGGTTTTCTGTATTATTGGCTTAAGTGATTCAGGAATATTGATAGCCCAGTGCTACCAATAGACAGAAGAATAGATTGGTCAGTGAGCCACACTCCATGATGCAGCACCCCTCTGTCCCCACCCCCACCCCTTCATTGTACCCCTGTGTCATCTAGAGATTCCAAAAAGTGGCTAGCTGTCTATGGAGGGTTCAACTTGACAGAAGTAGTCAACACACATGGGGAATTTCAAAGTTACCTGACTTGATCAAACTACAAATACGAGGGATGGGGCAGGTTAGTAGGAGATCGATTTGTGTACATAGGAGGGAGAAAGGAGGGGAGATCAAATAGGGTTCTTCAGGCCATTGTGATGACTTTGGCTTTCAGTTGAAGTGAACTGAGGAACCACTGGCGGATTTAAGTAAAGGAGTGATGTGATGTAACTTACTTACAAACAAAAGTACTCTAACTTCTGAGTTGAGAATAGATTTTAGGGAGATGAGGACACAAGCAGGATCAGTTAGGAGGCTCTTAAAATAACCCAGGAGTAAGATGATGGCAGCTAGCATCAGGATAGTAAGTAGTGAGGCAAAGAGAACTGCTGACTTTCTGGGGGTATTTTGAAGTTAGAGCTGATGGAATTTGATGATGTACCCTGCCTGAGTTTGAGGGAGAGAAGTCAGAGGAGACTCCAGTGAGATGTGGAAGGATGGATACGGAAACTAGGGCAAGGGAAATTAAGAGTTTGGTTTAGGATATATTAAATTTTATCAGATGGTCAAGTAGAATTTTTTGAAAGATTATTTTTGGGGTGCCTGGCTGGCTCAGTCATTAAGCATCCAACTCTTGATCTCAGGTCTTGATCTCAGGGTCATGAATTCAAGCGCTATGTTGGGCTCTGCGCTGGCTGTGAAGCCTACCTGAAGGAAAAAAAAAAGATTAAAAAAAATTTTTTTAAAGTAATCTCTACATCCAGCTTGGGGCTTGAATCCACAACCCTAAGGTCAAGAGTCGCACGCTTAACTGATTGATCCAGCCAGCTGCCCCTGTTCAAGTACAAATTTTAAGTGGTAGTTGAATATAGAAGTCTGACAGTCAGAGTGATTTTCCTCTTGTCCTTTTCTATAGGAGTGATAGTATGTTTCATGTTGATTAGTAAGAGCTTCCTATACACTAAGAGAATCAATTCTTTGACATCTATGTTGTAAATGTTGCTTTTAATTATTTATTTGGTTTATAGTTTTGTTTTAATTTTTAGTAATGTAAAATTTTCTCACAATTTTTAAATGTTCTGTTATTTCTTCCAGTGTTTTTTTTTTTGAACATTACTGTATTCATTTACTATATTATGATTTTTGAGAATTTTTAATTCTTGATTTCACTTTTGGAATTTATTTTGGCATTTGGGGTGACACGGAGATCCAAAAAGATTTAGCGAACTTGGAGAATGGCTGTTCTAATGTAGTGAAATTCAACCCAAATAAACGTATGGCTCTTACTTGTCTGGGATGTGTTATTTAAATTTAACCGTGGTGAAAAGGGATTTGTAATGGGGTTGCCTGAAAGGCTGATGCAATACTTGGCATTGTTAGTAAATATATAATGTCTATATTAAGAAAGATGACAGTCCTGCTTTTGAAGTGTTAGATTTGGTTTAGGATACTATGGGGAATTGTAGAATTTGGATTTGACTTACAAGAGAGAGATGGGGAGAGAGTGAAAACTCAGAAGAATGTCTGTCAGGGAGAATTGACTGTACCTCAGGTGTAATCCAAACAAGAGGTGCTGTTTTAAAATTAGTCGAGAATGATGGTAGAGAATGGAAGGAAAGGGAAGAAATCTGGCAGTTACGCTTGCAGAGTAAGCGTGACAGGAGGTGAATAATTAGTAGTAGAACAATAAGACCCATGAGACAAGTTTTTATGTTTTCCTCAGACTCTTAACATAGTGCCAGTTGTGGACTCAACAGTTTAAGAGCTGTGGGCAATTTGGGGCTGAGTGCCATGAAGATTAAGGCCTGGAAAATGGGGTACGTGAGGTTACAAGCCAAAAGAATGGCTGTTACTTAGCTTAGAAAAGAGAATTGTAAGAAGAGGCTTACTGAAATGTGTATACAATACACATCTAGAGAAAACTATTTCTACCTGAGCTCTTACTTCACCTCAGTTTGGATTCCTTTAGCAAAAAGGTGTATTGTCTCACTGTCTCCCCGTACTATAAAATACACGCACACACATGATCAAACCCCTCGTGAGAGTCTTAATGGTAAACTAAAATTTGGACCACTTGCCTCAAATGAACTATCTTCCACTTGGGCAGTTTATCTCCCTTTTGTAAAATAAAATGTGATTTAAAATTTTTCTGTAAAGCTTTCCTAGACAAAGCTTGGTCCACTAGCTAATTCATTTTTCTCGAACACACCCCTTATGTAAATCTCCTGTATGGATCTCTCCATGTTTTCCTCATGGGCCTCTTAAGTACATTACTTATTATTATTTTGTTTTATATTATGGATAGTATATACAATAATGATGTGTGTGTAGATATTATATAGAAATGTTACTTGTCTGTTTTTTTAATTTTTTTTTAATGTTTATTTATTTTTGAGACAGAGAGAGACAGAGCATGAATGGGGGAGGGTCAGAGAGAGGGAGACACAGAATTTGAAGCTCCAGGCTCTGAGCTGTCAGCACAGAGCCCGACGCGGGGCTCAAACTCACGGACCCCAAAATAACGACCTGAGCCGAAATCGGACGCTTAACCAACTGAGCCACCCAGGTGCCCCATTACTTGTCTGTTTAAATTCTTGAAGGAATTGATTGATAACACAACTAGCATGTGTGATTTTAAAGATAAATTTATGCTTATATTTTGTATTGTTTTGATTGTAATCTGTATGAATGCAGGGCTGTTTCTGCCATTATTTTAAATTTTTTTTTTTTTCAACGTTTATTTATTTTTGGGACAGAGAGAGACAGAGCATGAACGGGGGAGGGGCAGAGAGAGAGGGAGACACAGAATCGGAAACAGGCTCCAGGCTCTGAGCCATCAGCCCAGAGCCCGACGCGGGGCTCGAACTCACGGACCGCGAGATCGTGACCTGGCTGAAGTCGGACGCTTAACCGACTGCGCCACCCAGGCGCCCCTGGTCTGGTATTTTTAAAGAAGTAGCTTTCTCAGTTTATAGGGCGTGGTCAATTTTCTCAATATCTTTGGCTCATTTTAATAACTTGGAAAGGACATAGTCTGTTTTGCATTCCATTTGGGGTTTAACTTTTTAATTTTCA